>NC_058411.1:45209111-45443435 GCF_002201575.2 Neomonachus schauinslandi
TCTCTGATTGACTTATTTCGCTTAGCATAATACTCTCTAGTTCCATCCACGTCATTGCAAATGACAAGATTTCATTTTTTAATGGCTGCATAATATTCCATTGTGTGTGTGTGTGTGTGTGTACACACATACCACATCCTCTTTATCCATTCATCTGTTGATGGACTTCTAGGCTCTTTGCATAGTTTGGCTAAACAACAAAGATTTCTTGAAATCTACATAATAGTGCTCTTACCAGTGCAGGTCACTTAGCTCTGAGGTAGGAAAGGCAGGTGCTAAGGAAGGGAAGGGAGGAAATACAATCCTCATGTGAAGCATATCTCACTTCTCATTGCTCCCTCTGGTAAGACCTGGTGTTTCCACTCTGTGGGTTTGTTTTGTTTTGTTTTGTTTAAGATTTTATTTGAGAGAGAGAACAAGAGAGAGCGAGATTACGAGCAGGGGGGGAGGGGTAGAGGGAGAAGCAGACTCCCTGCTAAGCAGGGAACCCAATGTGGGACTCCCATCCCAGGACCCTGGGTTCATGACCTGAGTTGAAGGCAGACACTTAACCGACGGAGCCACCCAGGTGCCCCAAATCTTAGTGCTTTTGTTGCTGTCCATTTAATTCTCAAGTTAGGAGCTTTCTAGCTTTCCTTTTTCACCTTCCAGCTGTATTCTCTCATCTATAGTCAGTATCATTAAGACCTGTGATTCTTAGACATGTTCCTCATATTTGGCTCCTTCTCTTCAGCTTCTGCCTTAGGTCAGGTTCTGCTTCCAGAATATTTTTTTTTTTTTAAAGATTTTATTTATTTGACAGAGACACAGCGAGAGAGGGAACACAAGCAGGGGGAGTGGCAGAGGGAGAAGCAGGCTTCCCGCGGAGCAGGGAGCCCGATGTGGGGCTCCATCCCAGGACCCTGGGATCATGACCTGAGCCGAAGGCAGCTGCTTAACTGACTGAGCCACCCAGGCGCCCCTGCTTCCAGAATATTGCAGTAAATTTCTTGCTGCCGGGCTCTTCCTTTTCCTGATTTATTCTCCATAATGCCATCATAATTATCTTCATTAAAAAAATCTGATTTAGAGACTCCAAGCACATGTTGGAAGTCTCCCACATCTCTTAAGACCCAGGTAAAATACCACCTCTTCTTCAGAGCCTAATTCCTCTTTTACATTAAAGTTGGTTGCTTCTGTGGCATTTTGTTTTTTTATATCTTTTTAGCTCATTTTACTTGTCTGTGTCCCTTACTTAGGCTGTGTCTCTCGAATGGGAGTTCTTACTAATTTTATATTCCCATGGCCTAACTTAGTGTGGCAAATGGTAGATACTTGGAAAATGTCTTTTAACTCATTTATTGATTGTGCACCTGAGGAATAACAGTCTTCGTCCATTTTGCTTCCTCTTTCCCTTTTTGAAGGTCTGAGTAAACTAAAGAGACCAGAACAAGAAGGCACACCTAAAATCAAGGGCGGAGGATTCTTAGCATCCTCACCTGAAATTAAAAGTTTGGGAGGAAGGAAACCTAAAGGGGTGAGAGTAAGAAGTTCTTCAGGACAAAATAATAGTGATTGAATAATGAAATTAAGATCTGATGTCCTTAAATTTCAATAAATATTAGAGATAACATCATAGAGATAATTTTTAAACTTCTTTAAGCATTAATTTTACTTGTAGACCCTGTCTTTACACATTAGTGGCAGTGACATCTCATTTGAAACCTTGGGAGAGTTGTGTATTTGTATTTGTTTCAGCAATTGGAGAGGAAAGCAGAAACTAAAGCTCTTCTACTGTCGGTAGCTTAGTACATGTAAGAAACCTTGGCTTAAGGTTGGCTTAAGACAGCAAATTACAGCTGGGAAAGAGGAAGGAGGCAGGTTAATTCCTGGAGTTGTGGAAAGACGACTAGGGAGAAGCCCTTGTGTCCCCGACAGTTTACCAGCAGTGTTCTCTTTCTTCGCTCTCTAACCCGGACTCTGCAGGTGCTGCTACTAGCAGTTTTCCTTCATCTCAAGTTGAAGCACTGACCATAAATCTTCCAAAAAACCTTGTGATATATGTTTAGTATAGTATAATATTGTTAGTAATATGCTCTGGGTTATTTTAGATTTGGGCAGCAATCTGATTTGAAACCTAGCTATTATTTACTGTTTCTTTGTGGCAAATCTGAATTCTAAGACCTAAAAATGAATTTTTGGAATATAATCGTTTCACATTATAGGGTTCGTCTTGAACAAAGTCATTCATCCTTTTTAGAAGATGTGAGCAAGAAGAGGAAGTCAGTTCAGTTTGATTTTCCCACATCTAGGGAAATCTCTGTTGTGCTTCTGGTTAGTTTAGAAGCATGTTTTAATTCTGAAGTCGAAGACAAAAATGGATTTTTTAAACATACAACTAAATTAATCCTTGTTGGGGATAATATTTTCTTGGGGTAGTAATGAAGGATCTTTAAATTTTTCAAAATGAGGATTTATTCATTTATCAGGTATTGTGTGCAGGCACTGTGCTAGGAGCTGGCAATATAATGATGATTGAAACAGACCTTGTTTTTGTTTTAGAGAGTATAGTCTAGTAGGGAAGAAAGACACTTACCCCTCCCACGAACAATAATGAATGCAAATTCTGATCACAGTGTACTAAAATAGAGAATAATGAAGGGACATAGGACATTGGAAGGTTTATCTTAGGGTGGTTAGAAAGGCTTCTCTGGGAACATGAAATTTAAACTAAAATTTGAGAAAGATGAGTGGGAATTCGACATTCAGAGTGGAATAGCATGTGCAAAGCCATTAAGGCAGTAAAGAGCTTACTTATTCCTGGAATAAAGAGAAGGAAAGTATGGTTGAAGCAGAGGAAGAGTAGCATAATATAAATTCAGAGGAGTAGATGGGCCATACTGTGTGGGGCTTTGTAGACTATGATAAGGCATTGAGATTTTATTTTGAGTGCATTTGGAAGCTGTTAAAGTATTTTCATCAGGGGAATGACATGAGTCAGCGTTGAGTAGATCACCTTGGATGTTGTGTGGGAAGTGCTGAATGGAATCAGTAGGCTGGTTAGGAGGCTATTGCAGTAATCAGTGGAAGAGGTGCTAGTGACCTGAACAATATGGGTTCATGCCAGTGGAAATTGGAGATTTTTGGAAGTTAAACAGATTGCTGATAAATGTGGGGAATGGTGGGAAAAGAAGAATCCATTACTTATAGATTCTGGTTTGAGTCAACTGGGTTGATGGTTAAGTGTTATTTAGTAATAGTAGAGATAGGAGAAAATTGGGTTAAGTTTTGGATATATTAAATTTGGGATGCCTGTGAGATATCCGGATGGAGATAACGGGATAGGCAGTAGGATATATAAGGTGGTGCTCTAAGCAGAAGGTTGGGCTGGAGATAAAACTTAGAAATGTTGAGTGTATAGATGCCATTTAAAGCCATGGAAATGCATGAGATACCTAAGGAGCCAGTGTAAGAAGTGTATAGTTCCTAGAAGGTGAGAAGGGCAGCAGAGCATAGTTCCCAGGATTGGTTTGAGACAAATAGATACTTTATCATAACACAAAGGCAGGAGACCCATACAGGTACATTTTAAATAAATGCAAGAAGGTTTGTAAATTTGGTTGGCATGTAGGTGAAATAGTTCCAATCTGATAGCTTCTTTATTTTCTGAAGTAGAATCCATGATTGTCTTCTTAGAAAGAGGGAGAATAGTCAGCAATTTGAGGATGGTAAGTTTGAAATATAGTGGTGGACTGAGGAAACATAGGCTTGCCTAGTGGTATCTTAGACCATGTTGATCTTAAAATTTACAGTGCAGGCATACCTTAGAGATACTTTGAATTCAGTTCCCAACCACCACAATAAAATGAACATCCCAATAAAATACATCAAATGAAATTTTTAGTTTCCTAGTGCATATAAAAGTTATATTTACTCTATAGTCTGTTAAGTGTGCAATAGCATTGTCTAAAAAACAATACACACACCTTAATTTATAAAAAATAGATATAAAAATATAAAAATAAAATAAAAAAATAAAATATTTTATTACTTGGGGCACCTGGGTGGCTCAGTCGTTAAGCGTCTGCCTTCGGCTCAGGTCATGATCCCAGGGTCCTGGGATCGAGCCCCGCATCAGGCTCTCCGCTCAGCGGGAAGCCTGCTTCTCCCTCTCCCACTCCCCCGGCTTGTGTTCCCTCTCTCACAGTGTCTCTGTCTATCAAATGAATAAATAAAACCTTTGAAAAATATTGTATTACTAAAAAAATGCTACTATCTGAGCTTTTAGCAAATCATATCAGTGATCACAGATCACCATAACAAATAATGAAAAAGTTTGAAATATTGCAAGAATTACCAAAATGTGACAGAAACATGAGGTGAGCAAATGCTGTCGGGACAAATGGCACCGATACACTTGCTCAAAGCTGGGTTGCCCCAAACCTTCAATTTGTAAACAAACAAAAAAGCCCAGCAGTATCTGCAAAGGACGATAAAAGGAGGTGTGCCTGTAATTGTTTCAGTCTGGTTGTGAAATGAAAGAGGGAAAATCCCTTAAGTTTGGTAGATGAGTGACTAGTGGTGGTATAAGTAAATGGTGTAATGGAGGAGTTTGAAAGTCTTATTCTGGAGGTCAAGAGGACACTGGCCTGTGATGTTACCTGGTCTGGTCGGTTTGCATGGCTTGCTTGCAGTGGTGTCAGAACCAGTTGCTTAATAGCTTCGTTAATAGCTTACTAGGATTGAAGAGTTTTTGCGGTCATTAAAGACAGGGTAAATTCTTGACATGCAATAGTTATACTACCTAATTTGGGGTTTTAAGAGGATCCTAAAACAAAAGGAAACTATGTATTAGCACAACAGAAAAATCTATTTACAAAAAATAAGGTTTGTGCCCAGAAAGCATTTGTGTACTTCTAATTTAAAATGTTGACTTACCAAAGATTATCTAATGTAAACTTTGCTTCTGGTTTATGGAAGTTATGAGAATGCTAAACAAATTCTGTATTTCCTTCCTGAATGACTATTATTTCTTAAATATGCAAACAGAAATCTAAGCCACTTTAAAGTAACATTTTGTTTCCTGTTTATTTCAAATTGTTAATAAGTTACTTATTTTTGAAATGTGGGTACTTAAATAAGTTAATTCAGTTAACTCATTTTTTTTTTACTTTTTAAACAATCAAAATTGTTTAAAAATGAAAGTAAATAATTGTATTCTAGAATTGCATATCAAAATGGTCAAGAAGGAATTGTGGCCCTATTAGGAGAACATTAAATAGGGTGTTAATAGTGTATCTTCTTTCTCTGTGCTCATTTTCTAGAGTGTAAGGTAGCTGTCATTACATAAAGAGGGATGTAGTATTTTCCTTAGCAGAAAGCTTTTTGAAATAACTTGATTTTCTTTTGTGACTGATGGAGTGGGTGAATGCTCCAAAAGCCATTTGGTAGAATAAGCAGTGTTTGTATACTCAGCCTCCCAATAATGAAACCCCTAAGCCTTCAGTTCCTTAGAATACACACATGGTATCTTTGAGGATAAATACTCAACTACCTCTTGAATTTAAAGAGCATTCTATTACAGTCAAGTGAGAAGATTTTTACTGATATAGTTATTGTTTTAGCCATTTGCAATTTTAATGATATGAATTTGAGTGTCTGTCAGTATTATTTTTATGTGGAACAGAGCACAACATGATTGGATCTATTAAATAAGGGAGGAACATAGGGGCGCCTGGGTGGCTCAGTCGCTAAGCATCTGCCTTCGGCTCAGGTCATGATCCCAGGGTCCTGGCATCGAGCCCCGCATCGGGCTCCCTGCTCGGCGGGAGGCCTGCTTCTCCCTCTTCCACCCCCTCTGCTTGTGTTCCCTCTCTCACTGTGTCTCTCTCTGTCAAATAAATAAATAAATAAATAAATCTTTAAAAGAAAAAAAAAAAGGGAGGAATACAGGAATAATTCTTTCCAGAATTCTGGCAAAATGTTTTTTTAAATTAATTTTAAAAGTTAATTTATTTATAAATTCCAGCATAATTAACATACAGTGTTATATTAGTTTCAGGTGTACAAGCTGTCAAAATGTTTTGAAAAATTAATGCATATTACTAAAATTTATTATAGATGACTTTTATTGGGTATATGAAACCATAATCTAAATAGTTCCTGACTTCTAAAAAGTCACTAAAAAGGCTGAATTTATGAATAACTAAAGAAATATCTTCTCCCCCAAGAAAGAAAACCATGTCTTTATAGTAGTACATTTTCCCCCTTAGGTTTTCTTTTGAGAAGATTTGTATTTATGGTATGTTGCTTCTTAAAATATAGATAGAAAATTTTAAAGTCACAGTATACCAAATATAAGAAGATGGTTACACTATACCTGGAGCATAACTGAAATCTTAACATTGGACAGACTATTGGAACATGTTGAGCATGATCTACCCCTTGAATGGTTTTATAATACTGATGAAACAAGTCCTATGGTGATGCTTGCTGACTTCTACTATAGCAAGTGCCAGGCTGATTATGATTATGATTATTTTTATTTATTTTCTTTTTTTTGAGAGAAAGAGTGGGGGGGCGGGTAAGGAGAGAGAAAATCTTAAGCAATCTTAAGCAGGCTCCACACCCAGCATAGAGCCTGACATCGGCTCAGTCTCACGACCCTGAAATCCTGACCTGAGCCGAAATCAAGAGTCAAATCTCTTAATTGCCCGAGCCACCCAGGCACCTCCAGGCTGATTATTCTTATGTGCGAGAGTATTTGTGTGTTGCATTCAATTGTCTGATGCTACATTTGAAACCCCAAGGCTGCCATTCTGAAAAATCAGAAATGTTTGTTTGTTTATTAAAACATGGTGCAGGGCTCAGATTTTGATGCGGAAGGGAGTTAAATACATGGAAAGTTGTTCCAAAGTTTTTGATTATGCATATATAGGGAATTTCAATAACTGTTTCTTTATAAATCCTAATACCACACAAGAAAAATAAACCATTAATTTACAAATCAATAGCATTTTCTCTTGTTTTTCATTATTTATTCATAGTTACTTTATAGATGACCATTTTACTTTTAAAATCAAAGTTTTTATGCTTCTATTCAGTCTTTAATTGGAGGAATATGTAAATATATATGTTGATATCGGAAATCTTTTGTGCATTGTGTTTATACCAGTTACAGTTGCACTGTAGAGGCAAGCACTTAAGTACTTTCAAGAGTTATTGCATTAAGATATACTGTTTCACACATATACACACAAAATTGTTAAGTTATTTTTGATGTACAGTTGGCTCTTATGCTTGCCTCAGTGAATGATTCTCAATTGATGTACCATCATTTTTCTCAGGATTTTGATCAGTGTATAAAATTTGTTTTTGCTGCTTCTGAATAGAACAGCTATATTCTTACGATATCCTGGGTGAAGCCAGTTGTGGGGTCTTGATGCATAGATATTAGTTTCAAAGTAGAATACATAGTACAATACAAAGCCAGCACCAAAGGAAGATTTCCTAGAAGGCGAGAAAACATTGTTTTGTGTATTTAAGAGTGCTCAATCAAGTCTCTAAAAGGTTTTGAAGTGAAACTGACACAGTGACTCTGCTGAAGAGCAAATTAAAGAATGGTAATAATTGTAAACGTGCTTTGAGCTTTATAGGATCATTCCAATCACTGTTTAAGTGATATTGTAGGGGCACCTAGGTAGCTCAGTTGGTAAAGGGTCCTACTTGATCTCAGCTGGGGTCTTGATCTCAGGGTCGTGAGTTCAGGCTGGGCATGGGGCCTACTTAAAAAAAATGATACTGTAGGCGCCTGGGTGGCTCAGCTGGTTAAGTGTCCAACTCTTGGTTTTGGCTGAGGTTTCTGGGATCGAGCCCTGCTTAGGGCTCCCCACTCAGCGGGTAGTCTGCTTCCCCTCTCTCTCCGACTCTGCGTCACCCCCCCCCTCATGCTCTCTCTCTCTCTCTCTCAAATAAATAAATCTTTTTTAAAAAGACGTAATTCTTTAAAAAATGATACTGTAATAACTTTCTCTTCTTGAAAACAGAACTAAAAGTACTCCTTGGACTTGCCCTCCCCTTTCTGTCCATCTGCCATCCATTATTGTGCTCCCTGCTATAACAAAATACTCAGGAAAAGTTCTCTGTATTCCTTATTACTGCTTTCTCACTGCCTAGCCATTGCAACTCAGACTTTCATCATTTCCGCTCCCACATTAACTTATGTCTCTAAATTTCATTCTCAGTTTGCACACCTGGGCCCCTGCAGTTCTTCAAAATTATCAGTGATGATTTTGAAACATAACATTCCCCTGTTTATTCTTGCTGGATGCAGGTGGGCTGCTCCTTTGTTGTGAGAAAGGGAGGTGGAATTGATGGGGAGGGTCAGATTTTTAAAGAGGAAGATCAGGGGAGGTACCTGTTTCTGAGGTTAGAGTTTGAAGTCTAACTGATGGAAAGTTGAGATTTTCATTCATCAAGGGCCCACAAGGTTTTTCTGTAAAAGTCCTGATACAGATATTTGGGACTTTGTGAGTTTGCTCTGCCTGAGTGAAGGGTGGTCAGCTACATGCATGACATCCAGAAAGTAGTAGGAATTTAATGGCCTTGGGAGCAACCTTTAACCAAGGAAGTGGATAGATACCCCAGCTTCTCTTTCCCTAGGTGGGACAAGTGTTAGGCATGTTCTACATAATTCCTCAGGGGGTCTTTAGCAGGATGGAACTCCAGTTATCCACAGCAGTCAATGAGCCCTTAATAGACTTTTCTCCATCCATCTCACTATTCCTAATCCCCTCAAGTGTACTTCCCCTCCAAGTTCTCATTTCAGGTTTGCCTTTTGGGGGAACCCAAATGATAGTGTTTACAGACTTTTAGTGGTGGTGATGGTGGTGATGGTAGTAGTAGTATATAGCTTTTTCCTCCCTTCTCCCCCACTGGGGAGATATGGCTTCCTTAATGGTTGACACTGGCACCAGACTACAGCAGAGTGAATGGACTGAGGTATGGGGAAGAAAGTATTGTATGCCTACCTACCATTAATTCAGTTCAGCTCAGCCTTACTCAAATTGGTTTATTCTTTGCAGGTTATCTTTTTCTGTCTTGCGTTCTCTATTTTTTTTTTTTTAAAGATTTTATTTATTTATTTGAGAGAGAGAGAATGAAAGACAGCATGAGAGGGAGGAGGGTCAGAGGGAGAAGCAGACTCCCCGCCGAGCAGGGAGCCCGATGCGGGACTCGATCCCAGGACTCCAGGATCGTGACCTGAGCCGAAGGCAGTCCCTTAACCAACTGAGCCACCCAGGCGCCCCTTGCGTTCTCTGTTCTTGAAGAGAAAAGGAAATCACCTATATAACATGTGTGACCATTTACCTCAGTAAATGAAAAGGTCCCAACCTTGGTGGTTTTCTGTGAGCTAGATCAGATTTTCTATGTTAAAAAGTTAATTGACAAATTCTGTTCTGGAAAATAATTTAAGATGCAGGGTACTATATACATTGTGTCAGACAATTAAGTGAGTAGTTATAAAATAGGAGTTACAGAATTTCTACACCAGACTTCAAATAACATGATTGACTGGGCTTTCCCAAAACAAACATTAAAATTTCAAAACGGCAGTGTAATCACAAGTAACTACAGTTCTCCCATTAATAAAGCACTTACTGATTTGGGACTCCTGGGTGGCTCGGTCAGTTAAGTGTCTACCTTTGGCTCAGGTCATGATCCCAGGGTCTTGGGATCGAGTCCCTCATCGGGCTCCTTGCTCAGTGGGGAGCCTGCTTCTCCCTCTGCCTGTAGCTCCCTCTGCTTGTGCTCCATCTCAAATAAATAAAATCTTAAAAAAACAAAAAAGTACTTATTAATTTTTTTTTAACGTCTGGGAAATTGAAAGTGTTTTTCCACTTGTGTGTTTCTTCCACAATGAGAAGTTCAGTTGTGTGTTGTAAGTTTCATCATTAGAGAAGGTGTTTCTAGGCACATAATCAATATGAAAATTTCATTTTTTACTATTTGAGGCTTTCAGGTATACAAGTTATGTTAAAAAAAAATTCCGTATTAGTATATGCTTTTAAGCTCATTTTTTTTAAAGTTGATCAACGCTTTTTAAATCTGTATTAAAATGAGCTTTTTATCAGAATCATGTAAATAGTTTTTTTTTTTTTTTTAAAATAATTTTTTTTTCCTTTTTTTTTTTTTTTTCCTTCCCTGGAAGGCTTTGTTTGGCTGTTCTTTTTTTGTTTTTGTTTTAAAGACTTACTTTATTGGAGAGAGTATGTGCAGAGGAGAGTGGGGAGGAGGGGCAGAGGGAGAGAGAATCCTGGAGCAGACTCAGAACTGAGGCTCAGAGTCCCACTCTGGGCTCAATCCCAGGACCCTGAGATCATGACCTGAGCCGAAACCAAGAGTCGGTCACTCAACCAATTGAGCCACCTGGCTGCCTTGCCTGTTCTTTTTTTGAAATATAATGTCCCCCTTTTTTGGTTCTTAGTTTAACGCATAATTATCTAAAAAGTCTTTACTTTTTTTTTTTAAGGTTTTATTTATTTTGAGAGAGAATGAGAGAGATAGAGAGGGGGAAGGGTCAGAGGGAGAAGCAGACCCCTTGCTGAGCAGGGAGCCTGATGTGGGACTCCATCCTGGGACTCCAGGATCATGACCTGAGCCAAAGGCAGTCACTTAACCAACTGAGCCACCCAGGTGCCCTAAAAAGTCTTTACTTTTATTGCTACTTTAAAAACTAGCTGAAGTTGGATTTTATTTTGCAAGTTTATTGTTAATGATCTGCTTTATTTTTATTTATTTATTTATTTTAAAGATTTTATTTATTTGAGAGAGAGAGAATGAGAGACAGAGAGCATGAGAGGGAGGAGAGTCAGAGGGAGAAGCAGACTCCCTGCCGAGCAGGGAGCCCGATGCGGGACTCGATCCCGGGACTCCAGGATCATGACCTGAGCCGAAGGCAGTCGGTTAACCAGCTGAGCCACCCAGGCGCCCCAATGATCTGCTTTATTGAAGGAAGCCAAATCTTGTGTTTATTCTTTTATTTGGTTTCATCTAATTTAATTGCAAAAGGCTGTTAAATAGTTTAACAGAAATTAATGTTTTTTGTTATACTTTTTTTTTTTTTAAGATTTTTATTTATTTATTTGAGAGAGAGAGAGAATGAGAGACAGCACGAGAGGGAAGAGGGCAGAGGGAGAAGCAGACCCCCTGCTGAGCAGGGAGCCCGATGTGGGACTCGATCCTGGGACTCCAGGATCATGACCTGAGCCGAAGGCAGTCGCTTAACCAACTGAGCCACCCAGGCGCCCCTGTTTTCTGTTATACTTATACCAAGATATGTTGAGGAAAAAGTTGGGTTACTTTTCTCGAAATGTATTTGGGACAGCTCATACATAGTTGGGATGTGGTGTTTTTGTTTTTTTGTTTTCTCTTACTCATGGATATTTTTTTCATGCTCTTCACCTAGGATATTGGTTTTGGTTCACTTGGATTCCCTGTCTTACTTTTCACTACTCCTTACACACCTCAGCATGCATCTGCAGTCTCGTAAAGAAACCTCAGCCTTCTCACTGGCTTTATCAGAATATTGTCCTTTCCTCAAGGCTGGGCTTAGAACCCACCAACTCCTCTTCATTATTAATTTTTCCATGTCCAGTCCCCAGGGTTCTCTTTGTTCTCTGAGTGACTACAGTGTAGTCCCTCTTCATCCCTGTGTCCTATATTGTACCTTGTGTAAACATTATTAGTTACAGTATGTATTCTGCCTCAGGTACCTTGTGTATGGGCTTTCAAGGGCACAGAGTGTTTTCTCAGCTCTTAAGGATCTCTTTTGTACCTATCACATAAAAGACACTTAGTATTTAGTTACTTGCATTAAGTGCCCAATTTAGTTTTCTTCTTATAATTTCTATCAAGATAATCTTAGATTAAGTGTTTTGTTTATTGCTGTTTTTTTATAGATGTAAAAAAGGATTGGTCTGACCATGCTCTCTGGTGGGAAAAGAAGAGAACTTGGCTTCTTAAAACACATTGGACCTTGGATAAGTACGGCATTCAGGCGGATGCTAAGCTTCAGTTCACCCCCCAGCACAAACTGCTCCGCCTGCAGCTTCCCAACATGAAGTATGTGAAGGTGAAAGTGAATTTCTCTGATAGAGTCTTCAAAGCTGTTTCTGACATCTGTAAGACTTTTAGTAAGTATTGAATTCTTCCCTATGAAAGTATTAGTTGTGTGACATATATATGACTGATGATTAACAGCTTATTTCAAAGAGTAGGTTGGGGCGAGCTATGTATGCTTGTATGTGTATGTCAGTTTTTCACTTTATTCTTCAAAGTTTTTTATTACTTTAAGATAAAGAAATATTGAGGTAAGATGGAACAGGAGGAACCTAATATAGATTTTTTCCTTACTAGAAGTGTATCAGGTATGTATTACGTAATACTTCGTTCTGATGACTTAATTTTTATGTCTTGGGAAGGAAAAGAAAGAAGGCATTTTCAAGATGTAGGTTTTGCAGTGTTTCCTTCACATAAGTCACTATGTGATTTTAGTGATTCAGGCACATTGTGTCACTTCCTTCACTGAAGGCCTGACACAGCTCCTAAGGAAATGACCATGAATGTTGTCTTGGTTAAGCAGCCTGCAACTTGAACACTCTTGTAGTAACTCTATTTATACTTTCTGAAATGAAATGTGGATTACTTTTGGCTGACCCAGTTATGTCATATGACAGGAAGTATTCAGCCATCAGAGAAAATGTGAACTATTGTCATTATCACTAGTACATAATTCTGTTATATCATAGATTTAGGAGGGATGTAGGACATTACTGTTTTGATCTAATGACTGAAATTACAGTGTTTTTTTATACTTAATGGAATTTTTAGGAAAAAAAAAACAGAAAAGTATAAGAAATTATATAAAGATTACCTAATTCCTGTTATCTTAGAATTAATAACTGCCATTTTGCCATTTTGCAAGACTTTTTTTTAAGTCACAATAATAGAGGTAAAGTTCTTGAGTCACATTCTTATAATTTCCCTTCACAAAGCAACCACTGTCCTAAGTTAGTATGTATCCTTCTTATACTTTTAAAAATACATTAACACACACATATGTACATGCGTTTCTGAATATCTGTGTGTTTACATATCCATAAAGAGTATGTTACTGCCATTACTCTTTGGGTATTTTTCTTTTTGCAGTTTTGTATTTGTATGCAGGAATTTCTCAAGTAGTTATATAGTAGTCCCCCACTTATCTGTGAAGGATATGTTCCAAGACCCCCAGTAGATGACTGAAACTACAGATAGTACCCCTATATGTACTGCTTTTTTCCTATACATACATACCTATGATAAAGTTTAATTTATAAAACAGGCACAGTAAGAGATTAACAATAATAAACGATAAAATAGATCAATTATAACAATATACTGTAATAAAAGTCATGTGAATGTGGTCTCTCTCTCAAAATATCCTTTTGTACCGACTCACCCTTCTTTTTCTTGTAATGGTGTGAAATGATAAAATGCCTATGTGATGAGATGAAGCGAGGTGAAGGATGTAGGCACTGTGACACAGCATTAGGCTGACCTTCTGATGATACGTCAGAAGAAGGATCATCTGCTTCCAGACCACAATTAAACTGAAACCATGGAAAATGAAATCGTGGATAAGGGGGGACTGCTGCACCAATTTACATTACAACCAGCAACGTATGAAAACCCATTGTCCCAGATCATCACTAATACTTGAATATTGTCAGTTTTTAGTGCTCACTTCTTTGAGTGAAAAAATACAGTTATTTCATTTTCGTTTATAAAGTTAAGTATGTTTCTGTATCTCTATTAGTCATCTAAGGTTCTTTTTTTTTTTTTTACTTACCCATTTATATCATGTATTTTTTTCAGTTCATAAACTTTATTTTTTTTAGAGCAGTTTTAGGTTGACAACAAAATTGAACAGAAAGTACAGAGAGTTCCCATTCATTCCCTATCCTCACACATGTACAACCTCCCCACTATCAACATCCCACACCAGAGTGGTATAGTTAATAAACCTACACTAACACATCATTATGACCTAGAGTTCATGGCTTACATTAGGAATCATTCTTGGTGTTGTACAGTCTGTGGATTTGGACAAACGCATAATGACATGTATCCATCATGATAGTATCATACAGAGCAGTTTCACTGCCCTAAAAATCTTCTGTTCTCTGCCTGTTCATCCTTCCCTCTCCCCTAACCCCTGGCAACCACTAATCTTTTACCTTTCCATATAAACCTTAGAATTAGTTTGTTGGTATCCGTAAAATACCTTGCTGGGATTTTGATTACATCGAATCTGTAGATCAAATTGAGAAGAACTGACATCTTAACAATATTGAATATTCATGTCCATGAACATGGAACATCTCTCCATTTATTTATATTTTGATTTCTTTCATCACAGTTTTATAGTTTTCCTCATTTAGATCTTGCACATATTTTGTTAGATTTATATATAAGTATTTCTTTTTTGTGTGTTAATGGAAGTAGTATTGTGTTTTCTATTTAAAATTCCACTGTTCGTTGCTGGTATATTGGAAAGCGATTTACTTTTGTAAATTTACCATATATCCTGCAACCTTTCTATAATTATTTGAGGAGTTTTTGTTGATTCTTTTGGATTTTCTATAGGAATGATGATCATATCTGTGAATAAAGACAGTCTTCTTCCTTCCCAGTCTGTGTACCTTTTATTTGCTTTTCTTGTCTTATTGCATTAGCTAGTACTTCGAGTAAGATGTTGAAAGGCAGTCGTAAGAGAGGACATCCTTGCGTAGTTCTTGATCTTAGCGGGAAAGCTTCAAGTTTATCATCATTAAGTATGTCCTTTGCTAAAGGGTTTTTGTAGGTATTTTATCAAGATGAGAATGCTAGCTTACTGAGTTTTTAATCATGAACAAGTATTGGATTTTGTCATGCTTTTTTAAATTTGTATCTTTTGATATGATCATGTGAGTTTTCTTTAGCCTTTTTTGTTTAGACTTTTGATGAAATTGGTTATGTTGATTTTTGGATGGTGAACCACCCTTGTATAGTTGGCATAAATCCCACTTGGTCATGGTGTGTAATTCTTTTTATGCATTGTTGGAATCTATTTGCTAATATTTTGTTGAAGATTTTTGCATAGATATTGGTCTGTAGTTTTCTTATAATACCTTTGATTTTGGTATTAGAGTAATGCTGGCCTCATAGAATGAATTAGGAAGTATTCCCTCCACTTTTTTTTTTTTAAAGGCTTATTTATTTGACAGAGACAAAGCAAGAGAGGGAACACAAGCAGGGGGAGTGGGAGAGGGAGAAGCAGGCTTCCCGTCGAGCAAGGAGCCCGCTGTGGGGCTCAATCCCGGGACTCTGGGATCACGACCTGAGCCGAAGGCAGATGCCCAACGACTGAGCCACCCAGGTGCCCCTATTCCCTCCATTTTTATCTTCCAAAAGAGATTGTAGAGGATTAATATAATTTCTTCCTTAAATGTTTGGTAGATAGGAAAAAAGCTCCTTAACATGGGTCCTGGCAGTGATTTTTGGATATAACACGTAAAGCAGAAGCAAAAATAAAAAAGTAGGATTATATCAAACCAAAAAATTTCTGCACAGCAAAAGGAACGGTCAACAAAATGAAAACCTACTGAATAGGAAAAAATATTTACAAATCATATAACTGAGAAGGAGTTAATATCTAAAATATCGAAAGACCTCATACAACTCAATAGCAAAAAAAAAAGAAACAATCCAATTAAAAATGGGTAAAAGACCTAAATAGACATATTCCCAAAGAAGATATACAAAGATTCAACAGATACATGAAAAAGTGTTCAATATCACTAATCATTAGAGAAATACAAACCAAAACCACAATGCAATGTCACCTCATAACTGTTAGAATGGCCGTTGTCAAAAAGACAGATAAATACTGGCAAGGATATGGAGAAAAGGGAACCCAGCCACAATGGAAACAGTATGGAAATTCCTCAGAAAATTAAAAATAGAACTACCATACAACCCAGCAGTTCTACTTCTGGAATATAACTGAAGGAAATGAAACTACTATCATGAAGAGATGTCTGCACTCCCATGTGCATAGCAGCATTATTTGCAGTGGCCAAGACAAGGAAACAATAAGTATTCATTGACAGATGAATGGATAAAAAAGTTGCGATACACAAACACAGATATTATTCAGCCATAAAAAAGAAGGAAATCCTCCATTGTGACAACACTGATGGACCTTGAAGGCATTATGCTAAGTGAAATAAAGTCAGAGAAAGACAAATACTGTATAATCTTGCTTATATGTGGAACCCAAAACAAAAACAAAAAAGCAAATTCATAGAAAGATCATATTTGTGGTTACCAGAGGCAGGAGTTGGGGAGTGGGGGGAATTGGATGAGAGTGGTCAAAGGTATACATTTCAGTTATGAGATAAGTGGTGGGGATGTGATGTATGACATGAAGACTACAGTTAATGCTGGTATGGTATATTTGAAAGTTAAGAGTTCCAATCACAAAGATTGTGTGTGTGTGTGTGTGCCTATATGAGGTGGTGGATGTTAACTTACTGTGGTGATCATTTCACAGTGTACCTAAGTCAAGTTATTATGCTGTATACCTTAAATGTACACAGTGATATATGTCAGTATCTCAATA
Source organism: Neomonachus schauinslandi (assembly GCF_002201575.2). Taxonomy (NCBI): domain Eukaryota; kingdom Metazoa; phylum Chordata; class Mammalia; order Carnivora; family Phocidae; genus Neomonachus; species Neomonachus schauinslandi. The sequence continues at coordinate 45,225,796 of NC_058411.1, forward strand.
CAACCAGAAAAATAGTGTTTGGTAGAATTCACCAGTAAACCAGTCTGGCCCTAGTGCTTTCTGTTGTGGAAGGTTATTAATTACTGATTCAATTTCTTTAATAGAGGTCTATTCAGATTGTCTATTTCTTATGTGAGTTTTGGCAGATTGGCTTTCAAGTTTTTTATTTACTAAAAATTATGTTGGTTTTCTTTTAAAAATTAACTCTTAAAAAAATGCTTTTATGTAATGATGAAGTTAGGTTTTTAGTTACACTTTCATTTCTTTTTTAAAAGAACCACCGTGGGCTAAGCACAAGCACTTTAAGTTTTTTGATGTAATGTGTCTGACATATAGGCTCTACAAATGTAGAGCCTTATTAAGAGGAAATGAAAATTCTCCCAAAGTTTAACTGACAATTACGTAGAGGCACTATAAAAAAATATATTTTGTTTAGAGCTTGCTACCATTTCATATCATCAGTAGGTATGCAATTTGAGTCTTAGACATTAGTATATGCCTAATGGTATTAGGCATATACTAATACATTCATACTTCTTCCCTTCTATTCTTATAAAGATCTGTATTTGGTAGGGATAGAGAAGCACACAGTAGTAGTGGAACAGAACTCTGATTAACTCAAACTCAGCTGTGTTTAAAACATTTTTTTTAAATTTAATTTTCATTTTGGTAGCCTAAGTTGTACAGAAAGATTCTAATGTAAAAGTTTTGTTTTAGGAGTAATAATAATGATTACTTTTTCTATAAAGATGAACAAGAAATGAGGAATCACTTAAAACTTCTAGCAGCATTTTCTAGTTTTAGCTATTCTAGTGGATGTGGGGGATGTGGGGTAATAGCTGCTTGTGGCTTCAGTTTGTATTATCCTAAAGACTAGTGAGGTTGAGGATCTTTTCATGTGATTACCCATATGTCTTTTTTTTTGGTAAAGTATCTGTTTAAATCCTTTGCCTCCCCTTTTTAAAAGAAAAAAATTAGGTTGTTTGTCATCTTACTGAATTGTAAGCACTTTTTAGATATTCTGGATATAGAAAATTTATTGGATTTATGTTTTGCAAATACTTCTTCACTGTGGTTTACTTTTTAATTTTTTAAGTATTTTTGAAGAACAGAAGTTTTAATTTTGATGAAGAAAGACAGTGATGATCTGTTTTATGATTTTTATTCAGACACAAAAATCGTTAACAAAATTTAAATTGGTTCCAGTAATACATAAAAAATATTAACACGTCATGATCAAGTGAGGCTTATCCCAAAACAGAAAACTTTCTGTGTGCATGTGGAAAGAATGTATATTGTATTATTACTGGGTGGGGGTGCTTTATAAATGACAGGTAAAGTTGGTTGGAAAAAAAAGGGACCTTGAAATCTTCAGCTATAATCGTGGGTTTGTTCTTGATCCTTTCACATCTGTCAGTTTTATCGAAGTATTATTAGTATGTGCACACATTAAAAATTATTATGTCCTCTTGATGAATTTCCTCTGTTAACACTATGAAATGACCTTCTGTATTTCTGATAATATTAGCTTTGAAATATACCATGTCTGTATTTAAAAAGTGCTACAGCTATCTTTTGGTTGGTATTAATGTCTTTTTTATCCTGTTTCTTTTAATTTATGTCTTTAAATTAGATTTCTTGTAAACAACGTACAGCTAGAACTTGGTTTTTTATTTATTCTGACAATCCCTGCCCTTTTATAAACTGTTTAGACCATTTATATTTAATGTGGTTATCACTGTGGTTGGGTTTAAGTCTACCATCTCTGTATTTGTTTGTTTATGGTATTTTATTTTTAAATTTCTACATGTTCTGTTTTTTTTTGTTTTTGTTTTTTTGTTTTGTTTTGATGGGGTTTGTTTAAGTTATATTTATTTCTATCCATGACTTAAGTAGATTTGACTGCTTTTTTTTTTACCTTTTAATATTTGCTCTAGAGTTTATATGACTAACTTAATCATAGCAAATGATCAAATAGTATAGTGCTACATGCACATAGTGTAATAATCTTACAATAGTAAGTTCTGTTTCCCCTTTCCTGCCTTTTTTCTACTAGCATATATTTTACTTTCACGTACTCTGAAAGTCACAATATGTTATTTTCCTGTGAAACAATCATTGTCTTTTAAAAGTAGTAGAAAGTAAGGAAAATGTTTTGTGTTTTTTTTTTTTTTAAGATTTTATTTGAGAGAGAGAGAAAATGTGTGTGTAGAAGCAGGGGGAGAGGCAGAGGGAGAGGGAAAGAATCTCAAGTTGACTCTGTGCTGAGCTCAGAGCCTGACGTGGGGCTCAGTCTCATGACCCTGAGATCATAACCTGAGCCAAAACCAAGAGTCAGATGCTCAACTGACTGAGCCACCCAGGCGCCCCAGGAAAATGGTCTTTTTAATTGCCCACACATTTACCATTTTTCAGTGGTCTTTGTGAGAATACTTTTTATTTGGTATCCTTTTTCTTCTGTTTGAAAAACTTCATATAACCTTTTAATAGTTCAGGTCTGCTGGTGATGTTTTTCACCTTTTGTCTACAGAAGTCTCGATTTTTGCCTTCATTTTTACAAGATATTGCAGCTTGGTAAAGAATCCTAGATTTTTCCCCCCTCCAGTAATTTTCACATGTCTTTCTGTTGTCTTCTGTTTCATGTAATTTCAGAGAAGTCTTTTATTATTCTTTTATTTATTCTTCTGTGTGTCTTTTCTGTTAGTCTTTCAGGAATTTATCCTTACTCTGTTTTTTTAGCAATTTAATTCTGATGATCCTGGCATAGTTTTCTTTAGGTTTATTCTCTTCTAGGTTCATTGCATTTCTTAGATCTATGGGTTTATGGTTTTCATCAAACTTGGATAGTTTAATGTTTTGTTTTGTTTTGTTTTGTTTTAGTAGGTTCCATATCCAGTGTGGAGCCTGACATGGTGCTTGAACTCGACCCTGAGATCAGGACCTGAGCTGAGATCAAGAGTTGGATGCTTAACTGACTGAGCCACCCGGGGTGCCCCAAACTTGAATAGTTTATCAGTTCTTCAAATAATTTTTAGTGTACCTTCCTACAATTCCCATCCTTTGTGGGACTCTAGTTTCATGTATGTTAGACTGATATTATTGTTTGCTCTATTCCTTTTTTTCAGTCTTCATTCTGTGTTTCATTCTGGATAGTGTCCATTTTTGTCTTAACATTCATTGATATCCTGTTAATTTGCTGTCAGTCACATCCAGTGTAGTTTTCATTTCAGATGTATTTTCCATTACCAAAAGTTTGATTTGGGCCTTTAAAAAAATCTAAATCTTTCATTTTTCTCATTATGTTTATGCTTTCCTCTATTCTATTAAATATATAGAATATGTTTCTAGTAGCTATTTTAATATCTTTGATTACTGATTCTATCATCCTAGATAATTACTTCTGCTTCTGTTACTTTATTTTTTTCCTTTAATGCTGCTAACGGGTTGTATTTTCCTGACTCTTTTATATCTGGAAATGTTTGATCAAATGCCAGGCTTTATTAATTTTATATTTTTGGTGGCTAGATTTCTTTTTATATCCCTTTTAATTAGTGTTGGCTTTTTTTTTTTTTTCCTCTCTGGTCAATAGTTAAATTACTTGGAATCAGTTGGGTCCTTTTGATACTTGCTTTTGAGCTTTGTTAGGGTAGGTGCAGAGCCACCATTAGCTTATTTCCTTTTGAGGATTCTTTCCAATACCCTGTGTATCAGGAGGCCTTTCCCCTCATATAAATACACAGATCAGAATTCAGACAGACTTCATTGGATAACCACAGCTCTCCAGTGCTCTCTCCATGGTTTTCCCTTCTCTCTAGTATTCTGACTCACAAATTATATGCATCTTGGCCTCCCTGAATTCCATCTCAACTCCCTCAATTCAGTAAGACCTGGCTCTGTGTGCCCCCTCCCTGCCCTGAACTACTGCTAGGGAGCAAGCTGGTGTACTGCAAGGACTCATCCTGTTTTTTGTTTGGTTTTTTTTTCCTCCTATTTCCTGGGCTTCTTGTTGTCTAATGTCTGAAAAGCGCTTCTTTTTCCTTTTTATTGTTTAAATAAAGCAGGAGGGTAAATCAAGTTCCTGTTACTCCATTCTTAGTTGAGACCCTCCATTCTTTCATTTTCTTCCAGCATTATACCTTTCTAGAAAGCCATCATTTGCTCATTATGTTTAATAATCCATGGAAATTTCAAATTAAGTATGTTCAAAACTGAACTCATGCTATTCCTTCTGAAATCTCTGTAGTTCTCCACACTCTGTCCCTCAGAAGTCTCCATAGTAGTAAAAAGCACCACCATCCCAGATAAACATACCAGAAACTTGGGCGTCATTCATCCTTAGCACCACTGTCTTTCTCACCTAGTCATCTCATTCACCTAGAAGTGTTCATTTTGCCTCCTGGATAGATCTTGAATCTTTTCACATCTTTCTGTCTCTACCATCCCTACTGCTCTAATAGACCACACTGCTACCATCTCTCCCCTAGACTGTTCAGCAGCCTCCTCTATTCATTCTTGTTCCTTCCAATACATACTTTACACGGTAAGCAGAACGATTTTGAATTTCTTTTTTAATCAGAGCAGCAGATACAGAGTTAAAGTTAAAAGGGCTTATGACAAGGGCGCCTAGGTAGCTTAGTAGGTTGAGCATCTTTTTTGGCTCAGGTTATGATCTCAGCGTTCTGGGATCAAGCCCCCCGTTTGGGGGGGGGGGGTCCACGCTCAATGGGGAGTCTGCTTGTCCCTCCCCCCTTCCCCCACCCCCGCTTATGCATGCTCTCTCTCAAATAAATAAAATCTTTTTTTTTTTTTTAAAGATTTTATTTATTTACTTAACAGAGAGAGCACAAGCAGGGGGAGCAGCAGAGGGAGAGGGAAAAGCGGGCTCCCTGCTTCTCCCTCCCGATGCGGGGCTCAATCCCAGGACTTGGATCATGACCTGAGCTGAAGGCAGATGCTTAACCAACTGAGCCATCCTGGCGCCCCTCAAATAAGTAAAATCTTTTAAAAAGGTGGGGGCGGGGGTGCCTGAGTGGTTCAGTCAGTTGAATGCCCGGTTCTTGATTTCGGCTCAGGTCATAATCTCGGGGTTGTGGGATCAAGCCCCGTGTCTGGCTCCGAGTTCAGTGCGGAGTCTGCTTGAGATTCTCTCTCCTTCTCCCTCTGCCCCTCTCCCCCCACCTCTTGTGTGCACGCTCTCTCTCTCTCTTAAATAAATCTTTAAAAGGGGGGGGAGCTTATGACATAGGGCAGAGGAGTAGGTTAAATAGGTGATGGGCATTATGGAGGTCACTTGTTGTGACGAGCACTGGGTGTTGTATATAAGTGATGAATCACTAAATTCTATACCTGAAACTAGTATTACACTTTATGTTAAGTAACTGGAATTTAAAACTTGAAAAAAAAGGGGGCTTAAAACATAAAACCACTTTTCTGCCCTCTTTCTCCCCAGCTCCTAATCACAGTAGTGCCACTTTTTACTCTTGTATTGTTTATTTCCATAATTCTAAATAATGTAATTATTTGTTATTTTTGTTAATTATTTGTTATTTCTTGATTTATTAGTTTTAGGTATCTTTTCACTGCTTTTTACCCAGATGTTTCTTTTCCCTTTTCTTAGAACTATTATAATATTTGACTAATTATTATTTACATTATTTCAACAAGGTAAATCTTTTTACTTGGTGAACCAAAGTGTATACTTTATCTCATATGCCTACTTGTTTATCATTTACTTAGTTTTCAGCCTATATCCATTGCTGATTCTTCTGCATTCTATATTCTCTATAGTAATCTCCTCCCTGCCCCCTTTTTTTTCTTCCTAGACACAGTCTGAAGCCTCCATCCTCCTGCTCCAGTCTGAAGTGGATGCTTTCTAGGCTAAGCTGTATAGTCGTAGCTCCAGGACTTCTCTTCACCACTGTCCAAGCAAAATGTCTTCTCCTCTCTCATATTTGATACTTGCATTTTCTCAGTATTGATTTGCTCACTTACTTTGGTGGACTAGCTCCTCCATCAGCATAGTAAGAAAAAGGTGAATGGGATATAAATTTTTGAGGTGAAAATCATTTTTCCTCAAAATTGGGAAGTCATTGTTATGTTTTTGCTTCCAGCATTGCTATTAATAGGCCTGATAGTGTTAATTTTTGTTTTCATCCTTTTGTAAGCTGCTTTTTTCCTCTGGAAATTAGTTTTAGGATCTTTTCCCTGCCATGTTGAAATTTCATGGTAATATGCCCTAATTCTTCCCTTTTGTTTTCTCTGTTCTTTCTGTAACTAATAATTAGACATTGTTGTTGGATTGATCCTTTTACCTGACTTAATGTCTTCCATTGGATTTTTTATTGTGGCTAGCAGAATTAAATTTCAGTTGTTTTGTATTTTTATCTGGATGTTTGTTACCCAAGTATTCATGAATACATTTAAGATTTGTGGACTTTATATAAAGTAGAACCTCAACCAAAAAGAAAAAAAGAGTTTGAAGAAAAAGGACCTTCCTCTCTCTCTCGCTCTCACTCTCTCAAATAAATAAATAAATAAAACCTTTAAAAAGGGGGTGGGGGGAGCACCTGGGTGGCTCAGTCTGCCTTCAGCTCAGGTCATGATCCTGGGGTCCTGGGATCGAGCCCCAATGTTATATTAGTATCAGGCATACAACTTAGAGATCAAACAAGTTTATACATTATGCTGTGATTACCACAAGAGTAGCTACCATACATGCTATTTCAATATCATTGACTGTATTTCTATGCTGTGCCTTTTATTCACGTGGCTTATTATTCATCCCATAACTGGAAGTCTGTATCTCCCATTCCTCTTCACCCATTTTGCCCAACCCCCCCCAACCATCAGTTAGTTCTCTGTATTTATAGATCTGATTCTTTTTGTTTATTCATTTTTTTTTTTTTAGATTGCACACGAGTGAAATCATATAGTATTTCTCAGTCTCATTTCACTTAGCACAGTACCTTCTAGGTTCATCCATGTTGTTGCAAATGGAGGATTTCATCCTTTTTATGCCTGCATAATATTCCTGAGTGTGTGTGTGTGCGCGCGTGTGTATCCACACATATATATGCACTCCACATCTTCCCTGTCCATTCATTTATCACTGGAAACAAGTTGTTTCCATATCTTAGCTATTGTAAATAATGCTGCAAATAAACAGTGGTGCATGTATTTTTTTGGATTAGTGTTTTCATTTTCTTTGGGCAAATACTTAGTAGATTGTGGTGAATGATCCAGTAGTGGAATTATTGGATCATAGGGTAGTTCTATTTTTTACTTTTTGAGGAAACTCCATACTGATTTCTACAGTGGGTTTACCAATTTACATTCCCACCAAAAGTACATGAGGGTTCCTTGTTCTCCACAGCCTTTCTAACACTTGTTACTTGTCTTTTTCATTTTAATCTTTCTGACCGGGTGTTAGGTGATATCTCATTGTGATTTTGATTTTCATTTTCCTGAAGATTAGTGGTATTGAGCGTCTTTCCATGTGTCTTTTGGCTATCTGTAGGTCTTTGGGAAAATGTCTATGCAGGTTCTCTACCCATTTTTTAATTGGATTGTTTTTGGTGTCGAGTTGTAGAAGTTCTTTATATATTTTGGATTTTAACTCTTTATTGGATAAATCATTTGCAAATATCTTCTCCCATTCAGTATGCCTTTTTGTTTTGTTGATGGTTTCCTTTGCTGTGCAATAGCTTTTTATTTTAGTGTCGTCTCAGTTTATTTTTGCTTTTGTCTCTCTTGCCTCAGAAGACATAGCCAGAAAAATGTTGCTATGGTCGCTGTCAGAGAATGCCTGTGTTCTCTTCTAGATTTTTATGGTTTCAGGTTTCATGTTTAGGTCTTTAATCCATTTTGAGTTTGTTTTTATATACGTGTTAGAAAGTAATCCAGTTTCATTTTTTACACATAGTTGTCCAGTTTTTCCGGCACCATTTATTGAAGAGACTGTCTTTTCCATATATTTTTATTTATTTTTTTTGCTTCCTTTGTCACAGATTAATTGATCATATAAGCATGGGTTTATTTCTGGGCTCTATTCTGTTCCATTGATCAGTGCATCTATTTTTATGCCAGTGCCTCTATTTTTATGCCTTTTTTTAATTTAAAGATTTATTTTTTATTTATTTTAATTGATTTGGCAGAGAGAGAGAGCACAAGCAGGGGGAGGAGGCAGAGGGAGAGGGAGAAGCAGATTCCCCGCTGAGCAGGGAGCCTGATGCAGGGCTTGATCCCAGGATCCTGGGATCATGGCCTGAGCCGTAGGCAGACACTTACCCCACTGAGCCGCCCAGGCACCCCTTTTATGCCATTTTAATGCTATTTTTATGTTTTGATTATTATAGCTTTGTAGTATATCTTGAAATCGGGAATTGTGATACCTTCAGCTTTGTTTTTCTTTCTAGATTGCTTTGGCTATTCAGGGTCTTTTGTGGTTACATACAAATTTTAGTATTATTTGTCCTATTTTTGTGAAAATGATGTTGGTATTTTGATAGAGATTGCATTAATCTGTAGATTGCTTTGGGTGGTATGGACATTTTAGCAATATTCTTCTAATCCATGAACATGGAATATCTTTCCAGTTGTTTGTGTCATCTTTAGTTTCTTCATCTGTTTTATAGTACAGGTCTTTTACCTCTAAGTTTATTCCTAGGTATTTTATTCTTTTTGGTGCAATTATAAGCGGAGTTGTTTTCTTAACAACTGTCCACTGTTTCTCTTTCTGCTACTTTGTTACTAGTATATAGAAATGCTACTGATTTCTGGGTATTTTGTATCCTGCAGTTTTACTGCTTACTTCTCTTAGTTATTTGGCGAAGTCAGTAGGATTTTCTATGTATAGTATCATGTCATCTGCAAATAGTGACAGTTTAACTTCTTCTGTACCAATATGGACGTCTCTTATTTGTGATTGCTGTTTCTAGTACTTCCAGTATTATGTTGAATAAAAGTGGTATCTTGGGCGTCTGGGTGGCTCAGTTGGTTAAGCGACTGCCTTCGGCTCAGGTCATGGTCCTGGAGTCCCTGGATCGAGTCCCGCATCAGGCTCCCTGCTCGGCAGGGAGTCTGCTTCTCCCTCTGACCCTCCCCCCTCTCATGTGCTCTCTCTCAAATAAATAAATAAAATCTTTAAAAAAAAAAAAAAAGTGGTATCTTGTTCCTGATCTTAGAGGCAAAGCTCTCAGTTTTTTTTTTTTTTTTTTACCACTGAGTATACTGTTAGTTATGAGTTTTTCATAGGTGGCCTTTATTATGTTGAGGTGTATGTTCTCCCTAAACCCACTTTTTTGAGAATTTTATCAGGAATGGATGTTGAATTTTGTCAGATGTTTTTTCTGCATCAATTGAGGTGATTATATAATTTTTATCCTTCATTTTGTTGATATGGTGTATCGTCGTTGATATGGTGTAACGCCAGTCCTTCCTACTCTTCACATCTGTCTGACCTCTCCTTCAGTCTCATCTTTCCTGTGCTTACCTCTCCTGCCTTCCTCTTCTATTTGGCAGGCCTGATATGATTACATTGGACCCATGGAGAGAATCCAGGGTAATCTTTATTAAATTTTTGATGGATTTGTGAGTGTTGAACCATCCTTGCATCCCCAGAACAAATCCCACTTGATTGTGGTGAATGATATTTTTAATGTATTGTTGAAAGTGGTTTGCTAATATTTTGTTGAGGATTTTGCATCCGTTCATCAGGGATATTGGCCTGTAGTTTTCTTTTTTTTGTGGTGTCTTTTTCTGGTTTTGGTATCTGGGTAATTCTGGTCTCATGATATATGTTTGGAACTTTCCCTTCCTCTTCTATTTTTTGAAATACTTTGAGGAGAATAGGTATTAACTCTTCTTTAAATGTTTGGTAGAATTTACTTGTGAATCCATCTGGTCCTGGACTTCGGTAGGTTTTTGATTACCTATTCAATTTACTTATGAGTAGTCTGTTTGGATTTTCTATTTCTTCTTGATTCAGTTTTATTTTTATTTTTATTTTTTTAAAAAATTTTATTTATTTTGACAGAGAGAGAGAGGGAACACAAGCAGGGAGAGTGGGAGAGGAAGAAGCAGGCCTCCCACTGAGCAGGGAGCCTGATGCGGGGCTCGATCCCAGGACCCTGGGATCATGACCTGAGCCGAAGGCAGACGCTTAACGACTGAGCCACCCAGGCGCCCCTTTGATTCAGTTTTAGAAGATAGTATTTTTCTGGAAATTTATCTGTTTTTTCCTAGGCTGTTCAATTTGTTGGCATATAATTTTTCATAGTAGTATTTTCTTAATAATCCTTTGCATTTCTGTGGGGTCAGTTTTTACTTCTCTTTCATTTCTGATTTTATTTATTTGGGTCCTTTCTCTTTTTTTCTTGATGAGTCTAAGGGATTATCAATTTTGTTTATCTTTTCATAGAACCACTTCTTCATTTCATTGATTTTTGTTCTTTTTTTTTTTTTTTAGTCTCTATGTCATTTATTTCTGCTCTAATCTTACTTTCTTCTACTTACCTTGGGCTTTGTTCTTTTTCTAGTTCCTTTATGTGTAAGATTAGATTGTTCACTTGACCTTTTTTGTTCCTTGACGTAGGCCTAAATAATACTATATATTTCCCTCTTAGAACTGTTTTTTTTTTTTTTTTTTAAAGAATTTCTTTTTAAATTTTTCTAAGTAGTCTTTTCTAAGTAATCTTCACACCCAGTGTGGGGCTCGAACTTAAAACCCTGAGATCAAGAGTCACATGCTCTGCCAGCTGAGCCAGGCACTCCTTAGAACTGTTTTCGCTGTATCTCCAAAGATCTCTTTGTTAATCTCTAGTTATTCTTTATAACATGCTAGTCATCTGTCACAGATGTCATCATCTTTCTGAGAATTGTATTTAAGAAGGTTTGGTTTTGTTCGTCTGCTTCCTGCAGTATCTCTGGTTCCCTGAGTTGTTTTTCTTTTCCTTTTCATTTGGTGTTTTTCATGTTAGAAACTCTGTGCATGCATTCCATTGCTGCTGTAGCAAATTTTACCATAAATTTAGCAGCTTAAAACAACACATATTTGTTATCTCACTGTTCATGTAGTTTAAAAGTCTGGGCACAGTGTGGCTCAGATGGGTGTTCTAGTTAGTCTTACAAAGCTGAAAGTAAGGTGTCAGCAAGGCTGTGTTCCTCCTGAAGGCTATGAGAAAGAATTCATGGTAGAATTTGGTTCCATGTGGCTATAGGACCAGGGTTTCTCCTAGATTGCCTACCAAAGGTCATTCTCAGCTTCTAGAGGTCTCCCAAATTCCTTAACATGTGCTTCTTTGTCTTCAAAAACAGCAGTAGCAACGCCAGTCCTTCCTACTCTTCACATCTGTCTGACCTCTCCTTCAGTCTCATCTTTCCTGTGCTTACCTCTCCTGCCTTCCTCTTCTATTTGGCAGGCCTGATATGATTACATTGGACCCATGGAGAGAATCCAGGGTAATCTTTCTTAAATCAGATGATTAGTAGCCTTAATTCCATTTGCAAAGCCTCTTCACAACAGTCCCTAGATTAGTGTATAATTGTATAATCAGGGACAGAAATTTTAAGGAGTTAGCTCCAGAACTGTAGACCTAACACAGAGTCCTTTCTCACATGTCTGTCAATCATTGTCCATTCATATATTTAATAATAGTGCATTACAAATACCAATAGGAAGTCCTACATTGAATGAGGTTTAGCTTGTTACCCCTCTCTGGGGTATTTAGACATTGAGCAAGCTTTATCAAATGTCTGTATCTAAAAGATTGTTCCCTAGGGCTGTTTAGATTCTCCTCTAAGGGATCCTAAAGGGCATGTATTTAAGGGGTAGGTTTAATTCAGTATGGGACAGGATTTTTTTTTTTTTTTTGGTCTATTTTCAGTGCTTGGTCATGCTTGATGTTTGGCACTATGAGTCAGTGTGTTTCCCATTGGTATTTCCTTTTGCAAACACCTTGATTTTATTTTTTTTCCTTTTTTTAGTCATCTGTTACTCTTCCAATCTGGCTTCTGTCTCCCAAAATTTTTCTTTTTTTAATGTGATGTTTTCTTCCATTCTTTTTGTCCTTAAAAGTACATATTTTACTTATTTCTTTAGTATGATTTTGGAGAGGATTGAAAATAAATGCACAAGCTCAGTATACATGTTTAACAAATTCTCAAAACAAAATTAATTAATTTTAAAAGATTTTATTTATTTATTTGACAGGGAGAGAGAGATAGTGAGAGAGGGAACACAAGCCGGGGCAGAGGGAGAGGGAGAACCAGGCTTCCCGCTGAGCAGGGAGCCCAGTGCGGGACTCCATTCCAGGAGCCCGGGATGATGATCTGAGCCGAAGGCAGATGCTTACCGACTGAGCCCCCCAGGCGCCCCCAAAATTTATTTTAAACTAAAATCTGATTATCTTACCTGAAAACCCTTCTGTGCTCCTCAGTTCCCCACTTCCTCACCGCATAGTTTCTGGTACATACATATAGCATTTATGTAGTCCCATCTTCCACCAGATTTGTCTTCTACTTGTTAACATACTGATTTTGAACATTACATTTCATTGCTATATATTATATCTTTGTGTTATAAAGAGGTCCTAGATCATTACTTTGTAGAGTGATTCATAAATGCTAGTTTGTATTTATTTTTGAAGTATAAAATTTAGCATGAATGAAAGACAGCACTGTAATTTGGTATACCCATTTTAAAATAGTCCTCCAGGTGTATTTTAGTTAAGTATAAACTTTGTTTAATTACTTAATGCTCTTCACCAGGCCCACTTTTACATGTGATTCAGATTTCTAAATTCACCAGTTTAATTCTTTCTTGATACAAGGCACGGTAAGTAAATCAGTCCTAAATTCCTGTATGAATGAAATAATTAGTATATTATGTGGAGATGGAGGTTTACTTTTTTGTTATAATGAAATGAAAACTTATTTGTAGACTTCATGTATAGTCAGTGGCTACCCTGTTCCAATGTAGAACTGCCTATCATTTGAGAAATGTTATTCTCTACCCCCTGCTGCCCTTCCCCTTTACTTAAGCTACTAGTTGTCAAGAAGTTGGAATCAAAATTACCTATGGAGCTTTTTTTTTTTTTTTTGAGATATAATTGACATATAACATAATATTCGTTTCAGGTATGTAAAATGATTTAATATTTGTATACATTATGAAATTATCACCACTGTAAGTCTAGTTAACGGCCATCACTAGAGCTTTTATAAAACAAGCTGCTGGAAGCCCTGAGTCACTAAGAGTATATGAGGGTATGACTGAAGCATATATTTTTAGTAGTATTTTTAACTTCACAAGCAATTCTCATGGACACATACAGTTAAGAACTTTTTTATATGCTTATGACTGACCCAAAAGCTAGTTTACACTTAACAATATTCATTCTTCTAATAACATTAATAGCTGGTTTGTGAGCTGGACAGGAAATGACCTAGGAACAAAAATCTCAAAGGATGAATCATGTGAAATAGTGATTCTGAAGCAGAAGGCACATGGCAGAAACATTTGGAATGCAAATTAAACGTGTGTGCTTTCCCCTCTCCCACTAAACCTGACTATGGTGAACTGTGGTAGAAACATGTCCTGTATCTTAGGCGTGACTCACTGTATGTCCTTTTATACTTTTTTAGATTTTTCACCCTATACCAGTGCATGATTTACTTTGAGGGGATGAATGGTGGGTGGAGATAGATTACTACCACCACCCTACCTGACACTTGATAGTGAAGTAGTGATTATTCCGAAGCTTGGGATTATGTAATGCCTTTCTTATCTCCCAACATGGCAGGATGGCATTTAAAGCTGAGGGTATACTGAGAATTGAAAGTGTAACTCATAAGTGATTAGGTCTCAGAATGTTAAATTTTGTTTATTTTAAAAGTAAATAATAGGAAATAATGATTCAGTTCTATTAAATATGACTCAAAAATATACTTGAAGTATATTCTGAGTTGTGAATCTACATAAAGCAATTAATGGTAATGCATTAAATCTCAAAAATTACATTTGAGGATAAGTTAACTTCTTTTTACCTGGAATATACAAGAATGAAGAGAATCTTTGATTTTTAATTAGGTAACTTTAGCTAAAGAATATGCTAAACTATTTTGAACTTTAAAAACAAATCAAGGAATGCCTAGGTGGCTCAGTTGGTCAAGTGGCCTACTCTTGATTTCAGCTCAGGTCATGATCTCAGGGTCCGGGGATCAAGCCCTGCATGGGGTTCTGCATTCATCTCGGAGTCTGCTTGGGATTCTTCTCTCCCTGTCTCCCTCTGCCCCTCCCCACCCCTGCTCGTGTTAACTTTTTCTCTCTCTCAAATAAATAAATCTTTTTAAAAAATAAAGAAATCAGACATGCCTGAAAGCTTTTTTTAAAAAGAAAGCAACAATTTAAGGAGCAAGCATTTATTTATTTATTTATTTATTTTTTTAAAAGATTTTATTTATTTATTTGAGAGAGAGAGAATGAGAGAGAGCACATGAGAGGGGGGAGGGTCAGAGGGAGAAGCAGACTCCCTGCTGAGCAGGGAGCCTGATGCGGGACTCGATCCCGGGACTCCAGGATCATGACCTGAGCCGAAGGCAGTCGCTTAACCAACGGAGCCACCCAGGCGCCCTGTTCAGGACAGTTTTTCTGGTAATTCTGTTTTTGTGTTTCAGAAAAACATTCCCCAGAAAATAGCCTGTAAAATAGAGGACAAAACAAAAACCTGACCTGTACCAGAGTGTTCATAATAGTAAAATTCAGATAACCAATACAGAAACAGAAAAAAACAACATATAGTTAGTAAAAGTTTTGGACTTATTTTTTAAACATGGGATGAGGTGTACATAATACAGATTTTTTTAAACGATTTTATTTATTCGAGAGAGAGACAATGAGAGAGAGAGCATGAGCAGCAGAGGGAGGGGGAGAAGCAGACTTTCCGCTGAGTGGGGAGCCATACGCCGGGCTTTATCCCAGGACCCCAGGATCATGACCTGAGCTGAAGGCAGACGTTTAACCGACTGAGCCACCCAGGTGCCCCTAAAATAGATTTTTTTAAAAAAGAAACTCCAATGTGGTTTGCAGTGATTGCTACCATCCAATTTACATGAAAATTAACTCTGATTTGAAGAAACCTAATAGAAAAAAAATGAAGAAACCTAATAGAAAAATCAGTGAAGGAAATATAAATGGCTAAAAACTCTTGAGATGTACATCACTAGTAAATAAATGTAAATTAAAACAAGGAAATAAAAAATCAAGTAAGCAAAGCTTTAAAAAACACATGTGCCCAACTTGCTCCACTTTTGCCTTAAAATTATTATAACCTTTGATCTAGTAATTCCACTCCAGTGAATTCTTGAAGAAATAAAATGTGGAAAAATACGTACACAGATAGATGTTTGTAAAATCATTATTTATAATGGGCTCAGTATTAGAAGAATGGTTAAATTATGCTACATTTACACAGTAGAATTTTATATATCTATTAACATAGTCCCTTATTTACATAGCCATATTCCATTTTTCAAGAATGGGTTTTAAATGACTCATTTATACTTTTGTCATTTCCAAGTTTCTACCATAATTGCATATTTTTTTAACTAGAGAAAAACATTAATACCCAGTACTTAACGAAGTACTTGTTATGTGCCAGGCCTTGTTCAGGGAATGTTACCCGTATTAATCATTTGATTTTCACAACAACCTTCTGAGGTACTATTATTCTCATTTTACAGATGAGAAAACTCAGACACTGGCAAGCTGAGTAAGCTTGTCCAATGTCACAATAAGTAGTGGAGCTGAGATCTGAATGCAGCTAGTTGGCTGTGTGCTTCTGCCTCAAATTGTGTCTCACCAGCTCTACAGCAGTCTGCTCCATCCTGGTTTTAGGTCCCCTACAAACAAAAAGCTTCCTGAATTTGTAATACTGGATTGAATCTAGTGGATATTGTGAGCTCCTGAAGATAGAAACTGCCGCATGTAAAACTCCCATCTGATCTAGTAATTTTTAGCAATCTGTAGCATTACAAGTTATGCAGTGGTTTGCATTTTGTTGTCTGTTCTACTTACGACACTGACAGACAGTGAGTATAGTGCTGCTTCTCCTTTCTGCTGCATTTTTCATTTTTGGTTTTTCTTGGCTCTCCTTCTCTTTACACTCTTTATTTTTAAATTAACCTAATTTTGGTATAATTGGTGTACAATAAACTGTACCCATTTAAAGTATACAATTTGATGAGTTTTCACAGATGTTTACATCTGTGAAACTATACCACAGGATAGAGAATATTTCCATTAGCCCTCAAACTTTAGTCAGACAACCATTTATTTTCTCTGTCACACAGATTTATTTTCATTTTCTGGAATTTTATGAACAGAATCATATACTGTATATGCCTTTTTAGTTGGCTTCTTCCACTTAAGGAAGGATTTTGAGATACATTCATGTTATTGTATGTCTCCATTGTTTCTTTTTACTGATGAGTTGTGTTCCATTGTGAGTAGTATTCCACTGATATGAAAATACCACATTTTGTTTATCAATTTGGGTTGTTTCTAGTTTTGGCTTTAGTGAGTACAGCTGTTACATATGTGCTTTTCATTTTCTTGAGTAAATAAGTAGAAGTAGAATGGTGAAGTTGTATATGTTTAACTTTATAAGAAACTGCCAAACTTTTGAAAAAATTGTCTCATTTCCCATTCTCACTGGCTGGGTATGAGAGTTCCAGTGCCCCCACATCCTCACCAACACTGGCTGTTAGCAGTCTCGTTAATGTTGGCTACTCTGATGGGTATATAATACTTGTCATAGTTTTAACTTGCATTTCCCTGATGCTTAACCAACTAAGCCACCCAGGTGCTCCTGTTAGTTTTGTTTTTTAATAAAGGATAATTTTTTGTGGAGTGTATGTGTTCTATGTAAGAAATCTTTGTCTACTTATATTTTCTTTTAGGTCTATGATCCATTTAGAATTAATTTTTATATATTAGATAAGGGCTAATGTGTTTTTTTTTAATCTATGAATCTCTCATTTAGCATCATTTATTGGTAAAATTTTCCTTTCCTCTTGAATTGCCATGGCACCTTTGTCCAGAATAATTGACCACCTATATATGGATCTGCTTCTGGGTCCTCTTCATATATACATCTTATCATTTAGCTCATAATTGCACTGTCTTGATTGCTGTAGCTATATGATGTCGAGTAGTCCCTCCAACTTTAGTCTTTTTAAAAATTGCTTGGACTATTCTGTTTGTTTTCATTTCCACACATATTTTACAGTCAGCTTTCCATCTTGTATAAAAGAGCAGGTTTGGATTTTGACTCGGATTCCATTGAATCTTTAGTTCAATTTAGGGAAAACTGACTTCTTAACAATTCTTGCAATTCATGGACATGGTATGTAATATTAAATATAATGTTATATAACTATTCATATGGGTCATTGTTAATTCTTTTTGTTACTTTCGTTTAACATTTTTGCCTCTTACCAGATTCTTCATATGAATAAGATAAACACAGAAACATGTCATTTCTACAAGGTAGAAGGGGTTGAATCAATTAAAACTTGGAAATTTGGTAATGATATGAAAGTATTTACATTTACTTCATATGTCATGTGTAACTTACAACATACAGAATGAATATAGGCTACCCAATAATATAAAGCTTTTTTAAAAAATTGAGGCATAATTGACATAAATATTATAATAGTATCAAGTGTACAGCATAGTGAATCAACACTTACATACATTGCAAAATGACCATCATATTCATTCTGCTTACCATCCGTCACCATACAAAATTAATACTGTATTATTGACTGTATTCCCCATGCTGCATATCACATCCCTGTGGCTTATCTATTTTATAACTGGGAACTTGTACTTTTTTTTTTTTAAGGTTTTTATTTATTTGTCAGAGAGAGCGCACAAGTAGGAGGAGCGGCAGGCAGAGGGAGAAGCAGACTCCCTGCCGAGCAGGGAGCCCGATGTGGGACTCCATCCCAGGACCCTGGGATCATGACCTGAGCCAAAGGCAGATGCTTAACCGACTGAGCCACCCAGGCGTCACAGAACTTGTACTTCTTTTTTTTTTTTTTTTTTTTTTTTAAAGATTTTATTTATTTATTTATTTGAGAGAGAGAGAAACAGCATGAGAGGGGAGAGGGTCAGAGGGAGAAGCAGACTCCCTGCTGAGCCGGGAGCCCGATGCGGGACTCGATCCCGGGACTCCAGGATCATGACCTGAGCCGAAGGCAGTCGCTCAACCAACTGAGCCACCCAGGCGCCCAGAACTTGTACTTCTTGATCCCCCTCCACCCATTGCACCTGCCCCCTCACAACTCCCCTCTCTGCTAGCAAACACCAATTTGTTCTCTGTATCTCTGCATCTTGGTTTGGTTTGGTTTTGTTTTTTACATTCCACATATAAATAAAATTGTGGTATTTGTCTTTCTCTTACTCATTTCACTTAGCATAATATCCTCTAGGTCCATCCATGTTGCTGCAAATGGCAAGATTTTGTTCTTTTTTGTGGTTGAGTAATATTCCTCTTTGTGTGTGTGTGTGTGTGTGTGTATGTCTGTACGTGTACACCACATCTTCTTTATCCATTCATCTATCAGTGGACACTTAGGTTGCTTCTATATCTTGGCTATTAGAAATAATGCTTCAATAAACATAAACCTTTTTGGATTAGTGTTTTTTTGTTATCTTTGGATAGATGCCCAGTAATGGAACTGTTAGATGATAATCTTAGTTCTAGTTTTAAGTTTTGTTTTTGTTTTTTTTTTTTTTTGCGAGAGAGAGAATGAGAGACAGAGAGCATGAGAGGGAGGAGGGTCAGAGGGAGAAGCAGACTCCCCGCTGAGCAGGGAGCCCGACGTGGGACTCGATCCCGGGACTCCAGGATCATGACCCGAGCCGAAGGCAGTCGCTTAACCAACTGAGCCACCCAGGCGCCCCTAGTTTTAAGTTTTTGAGGGACCTTCATACTGTTTTCCATAGTGGCTGCACCAGTTTACATTCCTAAACAGTGCACAAGATTTCCCTTTTCTCCATATTCTAACACTTAATTTTTTTTTTTTTATAATAACCATTCGGACAGGTGTAAGGTGATAATCTCATTGTGGTTTTGATTTGCATTTCCCTGGTGATGAGTGATGTTGAGCATCTTTTCATGTGCCTGTTGGCTATGTGTCTGTCTTCTTTGGAAAAATGTCTATTCAGATCCTCTAATTGGATTGTTTGCTTTCCTGTTACTGGGTTGTATGAATTGTTTACTTATTTTGGGTATTAATCTGTTATTGGATATATGATTTGCAAATATCTTCTATTCAGTAGGTTGTCTTTTGATATTTTTGGTTTCCTTTGCTATGTAGAAGCTTTTTAGTTTGATGCAGTCTCATTTGTTTATTTTGTTTCCCTTGTCTTTGGAGTCAGATCAAAAAAAAAAAAAATTGCTAAGACTGATGTCAAAGAGCTTACCACATGTTTTCTTCTAGGAGTTTATGGTTTCAGGTCTTACATTCAAGTCTTTAATCCATTTTGAGTGAATTTTTGTATATGGTTCAGTTTCATTCTTTTGAATATAGCTGTCCAGTTTTCCCAGCATCATTTACTGAGAAGACCATCCTTTTCCCATTGTATATGCTTAGCTTTGTCATAAATTAATTGACCACATATGTATGTATATATTCTCAGGCTCTTTATTCTGTTCCATTGATTTATATGTCCATTTTTATGCGAATACTGTACAGTTTTGATTACTACGGCTTTGTAGTATAGTTTATTTTTTTTTAAGATTTTTTTTTTAAAGATTTTATTTTATTTATTCATGAGAGATAGAGAGAAAGGCAGAGGGAGAAGCAGGCTCCCAAGGAGCAGGGAGCCCGATGCGGGACTCGATCCCAGGACCCTGGGATCATGACCTGAGCCGAAGGCAGACATTTAACCATCTGAGCCATCCAGGTGCCCCAAGATTTTTTTTTTTAATTTATTTATTTGACGGAGAGATTGACAGCGAGAGAGGGAACACAAGCAGGAGGAGTGGGAGAGGGAGAAGCAGGCTTCCTGCCTAGCAGGGAGCCCGATGCAGGGCTCAATCCCAGGACCCTAGGATCATGACCTGAGCCAAAGGCAGACACCCAACGACTAAGCCACCCAGGCGCCCTGTAGTATAGTTTAAAATCAAGCAGTGTATACCTTCGCCTTTGTTCTTCTTTATCAGGATTGTTTTTGCTGGTCAGGGTCTTCTTTGGTTCCATACAAATTTTAGAATTATTTGTTCTAGTTCTGTGAAAAATATCATTAGAATTATTAGAATTTCGATAGGAATTGCATTAAATCTGTAATATGGCTATTTTATTAATATTGATTCTTCCAAACCACAAACACAGAATATCTTTCCATTTATTTGTGTCTTTATTTTTTTTTCATCAAGTCTTTATAGTTTTCATTGTACAGGTCTTTCACTTCCTTGGTTAAATTTATTCTTAGAAGGGTGCCTAGGTAGCTCAGTCAGTTGAACATCTGACTCTTGGTTTTGGCTCAGGTCATGATCTCAGGGTCATGAGATCCAGCCCTGCAATGGGCTCTGTGCTCATCACAGAGTCTGCTTGTCCTTCTTCCTCCTCCTCTGCCCTTCCCCATGCTCATGCTCCCATGCATGCACCCTCTCTCTCTCTCATAAATAAATAAAATCGTTTAAAAAAAAAAAGTCTAAAAAACTCAAAAATTTATTCCTAGGTATTTTACTTTTTTGATGTAGTTGTGAATGGGATCAGTTTTCTCAATTTCTGTTTCTCATAGTTTATGTAGAGAAACACAACCTTTTTTTTAAAGATTTTATTTATTTATTTGAGAGAGAGATAGCAAGAGAGAACATGAGTGGGGGAAGGGGATCATGACCTGAGCCGAAGGCAGATGCTTAACGGACTTAGCCACCCACGTGCCCCGAAAAGAACACAACAGGTTTTTGTATATTGATTTTTTTTACCTTGCTACTTCACTGAATTTTACTAGTTTATTAGTTCCAATGGTTTTTGATGGAGTAGTTAAGGTTTTCTATATATAGTATCATGTCATCTGCAAACAGTGACAGTTTCACTTCTTCCTTTCCAATTGGTATGTTTTTGTTTTTCTTGCCTAGTTGCTGTGGCTAGGATATAAATTTAATTTTTTTTATGGTTTTAGTTAAAAAAATAAATATATAAATAAGTTCTAATATTTTCTCTCTGTACCCTAATAGATTGTTATCTCTCCACTTCAAGGCTCCTACATTCATTAAATGGTTATGAATTGAATGCTTTGGTAGATTATTTGTAGAAGTGCCATACTTAAGTCTTGCATGGCATTCACATCTGGCAAAACATAAACACATACATACACAGATGGAAATTATGAATTCTTATATTGGAATGGATTAATAGATGGATTTACCAGATGTAAAGTATTTAAATTTTCCATTATGCTACTAAATAATCTTTCTTCTAATTTTAACAGATATCAGACACCCTGAAGAACTTTCTCTCTTGAAAAAACCCAGAGATCCAACTAAGAAAAAAAAGAAAAAGTTAGATGACCAGTCTGAAGATGAGGCACTTGAATTAGAGGGGCCTCTTATCACTCCTGGATCAGGTGAGACTTTGTTAGACTAAGCAGAGGCATAGTGTGAAAACCGTGGCTGTGTCTATATGTTTGTGGTTTTTTGACAAATGGTTTACATAGGTCAGGAGAGTGATCAACTTTAAAAAACTCTCCTTCAGCTTTTTTTCCCTCAGTCATGAAATCACCTCTAGGGTCTGTCATGTGCAAATCATCGTGTCAGGTGTTAATAGATGCATCAGTAAAAAGGAAGGCTGGTTCTCTGCTCCGGAAGAATAAAAAAGGGGCAATACCTTAACTGGGCTCAGTTTTTTGCATTGTAAAAAATTGGACAGTTTTTTAGTATTTAGTTCCTTTTTTCTGTATTCTGTGAAAACCACAATTAATTAAGACATTATTACTTCTGTGGGTTACTTAAAATCTTTGTGCTTTGCATATGCTGGTCCCTTTGCCTTTTCACCTTTTTCCTTTAAGGTTTTGCCCTTTTAAGAAGCTTTCTCAGATTTCCTTCCATTATCTCCCAACCTGAATTAGGTATCCTTCTATTTTAAGACACCAGACTTTTCTGTGTTTGGTATTGTACTGCATGTTCTTACCTATTAAATTGTGAGGTCCCGGCATGATGGAACTGTCTCTCACATTTTTGTTATCAGAACCTAACTTAGCATGTGGCATTCAGCAGGAGCATAGGGGAGCACAGGCAGTGTCTTTTGGGTAGCTAGATGACTAATTAAATTACATGGTTATTTATTTAGTCCTGGGCATACACAGGGACTGGACATTACAGTTTCCCATGTGTCTATCAGCCATACATTTATAAATCCATTTCTTAGGAAATAAGTCCCACAGTCAGTAAGTAAACTAATTTAACTAATTCAGTTCATTCTTGGTTTTTTAAATTCTGGGGTGATGATGATAATGGAAACAATGTAGTGCTTACTGTATGCCCATTTTACACATTATACTCATGGAAATTAAATTTAGTGTATTTTACTTGTGGAAACTCACTTAATTCTCACTACAGCCCATTGCACATTATGTTATTACTCATTTTAAGGTTGAAGAAATGGCACAGTAAGGTTAGGAACGTCTTGTAACTTTTATGCCCTTACTCATGTACTGATTGGACTTGGGAGATACCAAAAAATAAGAAAATCCTTAACTCTTAAGAAGTTTTTAGGCTCGGGGCGCCTGGGTGGCTCAGTTGGTTAAGCGACTGCCTTCGGCTCAGGTCATGATCCTGGAGTCCCAGGATCGAGTCCCGCATCGGGCTCCCTGCTCAGCGGGGAGTCTGCTCCTCCCTCCCCCGCTCCCCCCTCTTGTGCTCTCTCACTCTCTCTCTCTCTCAAATAAATAAATAAATAAAATCTTTAAAAAAAAAAAAAGTTTTTAGGCTCTTTGGCTCAGGTCATGATCTCACGGTCCTGGGATCAAGCTCCACATCAGGCTCCCTGCTCCACAGGAAGCCTGCTTCTCCCTCTCCCACTCCCCCTGCTTGTGCTCCCTCTCTCGCTGTCTCTCTCTGTCAAAAAATAAATAAAATCTTTAAAAAAAAATAAAAGCTTTTAGGCTAACTGAAAAACAGTTACTGTATTTAAGGAGGTAATATATAAACGCTAAATGAAAGTTGTAGAAAGTAGTGTTCCAGGAATTTGGAAGACAAAACCATTCCAAACGGTATATTTATAGGTTGGGGAATTGAGTTTGTGAATTAAGCTTTTAAAAAGTTCCAGTGTGGGGCGCCTGGGTGGCTCAGTTGTTAAGCCTCTGCCTTCGGCTCGGGTCATGATCCCAGCGTCCTGGGATGGAGCCCCACGGCACGAAGCCTGCTTCTCCCTCTCCCACTCCCCCTGCTTGTGTTCCTGCTCTCACTGTCTCTCTCTGTCAGATAAATAAATAAAATCTTTAAAAAAATAAAAAGTTCCAGTGTTTTAGTGATAACCTAATATTCTGATAAGTTAGATATTTTCCCTGTACTGGCATTTTGTTTTTAATTTTTTGGTCTTTTTTACTGTACTAAAGTTTTACATTTTTATGTAGTCAAACTTGTTATTTACTTTACAGTTCTGGGCTTTCATTCTTGGTAAAGAAAATCTTCACAAATACTAGAAAAATTCTTCTATATTTCCTTTATACTTTTATATAATTCTTTCATATTTATATATTTTAACTAATCTGTAATATTAACATTTGTTATTTTTAATTCACCTGAAATTTGTTTACTAAGTATGGTATGAGATTGATATTTTGGTGGGAAATTTTCTAAAATGGATTAAATACTTTAGCACTCTTTTAAAAAAGAATATGTAAGGATGTAATTTATAGTAACCAAGTTATCAGGCAGATTCTAAAGTTACATGAGGTTTTTAATATTTGTAGTAGGTGGCCCAAGACTGTAATGCTTGTTGAATTCTCTCCTCCTTATAATTTTTGTTACTGTTCTGTATAGTTGAGCAAGCTTCTATTTTGTTGTTGACTAAATATGTTACTTCATCTTACCCTATAATAACTTTCTACTTCAAATATGTTTTAAATTGGGCAATCAGGAATATAAGGTAGTTGGGATTGTCACTGAACTGAGACTTAGAAGGAATGTAAAATGCACATACCCTCTGTCCCAGCAATGTTGCTAGAATTGGGAAATAAGTACAAACATACCTGTTGGAAGGCATGTTTGCAGCAGCAGTGGTGAAGTCAACAAAATTCTAAACAAATAAATGCACACCAATTGGAATGGCTTAAATAAGTTATGGTACCCAGGAGGTGATGTGTATAGCTTCAATTAGACTTGCTGATTTATAGGTTGGCTCTGAAACGTAATAGCTTTTGACACTGGACAACTTACTTAATCTCTCTGTGCTTCAGTTTGCTCCTCTAAAATGAGAATAATAGGATTGTTGGAAACACTAAGTTATTACCATGGAGTGCCTAACAAAATAAGGATAGAAACAATGAAGTGATCAAAAATGAAGTGTAGAATATACAAAGTAGAGGAATTTGAGAGGGCTGATTCTATTAAATATTGTGTAATTTAGGGGAATATATTTTGTTTTAGAAACCTCATAAAGAAAATTGCCAATTCTAACTATTTAATTCTAAATAGTAATTATAGTCCATCACACTAGGAACAAATTTTCAATATTCTGACATTCCTAGTAAAAGATTTATTTGCTAGATCTTTGAAATACACAATGAGAAGATTTTGCCTAGAAGATAATGTTTTTCTATCCCTTATTTACATATATAGCAGGATTATTCTTTGCCCACCTGAGCTGGAGTAGTGTTTTTAGCCCTTTTAATTAGTATGGGGTGCCCAAGTAATCCTTTCACAAAATACCCTTGTAGTTTGAAAGTTCTAGCTTTTAAGGGTATCACTGACTATCCCAAGGTTCTTTAAAGCTAAGAAAGGAGAACTGACCACTTTCTTTGTTGCTTATTTAACAATGTTTAGTGTTTAGATACTGCAAATTGCTTTAGTTATTAACATTGGAAGAATACATACTAGGGACATCAAATCAGATACTCTATGGCTAGCAAGATTTTTTTTTTCCTTTGTGTTCTCTTCCTAGACTAGATCATGACAACTACAAAAATCTCTAGCATGATCACCACTTTTTCATAGGTAATTGTTTCTATCATTGCATTGAGTGAGGTGGTGCGGAGGGGTTGTTAGAGTGGGAAGGAAATTCCTAAGCGTATTTCTATATTAGGTAAGGGAAACAGCCATCTCTTTCCATAATCCATTAACAGTGTGATACCCATTTACACATTTTCTTTTTAAAAATTATGACTGAAGACAAAATATAATTAACAGAGTTACGATTTCTAGGGGAGGTGCTTTTACTTAACATTATTCTGAACTTTTAAGTCTTAATTTAATCCAGTCTCCTTGATTTTTATAGTTTAAATGATGGAGAATATATTGTCAGTTGACTAAGTCAAGAAGTTTTTATTTAGGTAGCCTCTACTATATGTTTAGCCCTATTGAACACTGGGGAATTGGAAAATAAAATATCCCTGCCTTTAGGGACTTAATTATAAGATACATCTTTGTTAGCAAAATGTTACCTACCCGTTTGCTTCAATACTTTATTTGTGAATCTGTTGGAACCAGTTTACCTATTCACTGAGAAAACATTAACATAAAATTATTCTCTTAATTTATGTGCATTTATTCAGCTACATTGAGCTGTCTTAAAATAGGGTATGGATTTCAAAGGGTGATAAATGTGGATATGTTTGTCACTGGACATTTGACTGGAGCACAACTTTATTCTTTTGAATTAGACAAAAAAAACTTAGGTTACAGTTTCTAAGATTCTTTACTCTTAATTCACTTGAAATATTTACTTCAGTTTATGATTCACATTAGGAAAAGTCTTTTTTCTTTTTTCCATTTCCTTTCCTTTTCATTCTTCTGTTTCTGTCTTCTATTGTTACCTTTCCTTTACCTTCTGAATTCCTTTCTTTCCTTTCCTATAGGCACTGATGTTCTATACATTGGCCCTCTGAAAGGTGAGCCTTGCCACAATTAAAAACAAAAACTTGGTCTGTCTGCTTCAGCTATATCCTTAACTTATCTTCTAATTCCCTTGAACTGATTTTTCCCCCCGTATTTCTGCCAACTTATATTTTTTGACCTTGTTATTATGTGTTCTAATGTTACACAAGTAGAGTTAATGTTACATGTTTTCAAGACAGGTAAAATAATGTACTAAGCTTTCCTTCCAGAATGAAACTTTTGTTTCACAGTTTCCTTTACATAGCATGTATTATTGAAAACTAAGGTTCTGTACTTAATTCATATTTACTACCTGTTTTTCATGTTATTTATTAGGAAGTATATATTCAAGCCCAGGACTTTATAGTAAAACAATGACCCCCACTTACGATGCTCATGATGGAAGCCCCTTGTCACCGACTTCTGCTTGGTTCGGTGACAGTGCTTTGTCAGAAGGCAACCCTGGTATACTTGCTGTCAGTCAGCCAATCACGTCACCAGAAGTTTTGGCGAAAATGTTCAAGCCTCAGGCTCTTCTTGACAAAGCAAAAACCAACCAAGGGTAAGTTTTAAAATAGAGATACGTTGAGGGGTACCTGGATGTGGTTCAGTTGGTTAAGCATCCGACTTGTGATTTTGGCTTGGGTCAGGATCTCTTGGGTAATGGAATCGAGTCCCACATTGGGCTCCGTGCTCAGTGCAGATTCTGCTTGAGATTCTCTCTCCCTCGTCCTCTGCCCCTCCCCCTGCTTGTGTACATGCTCTCTCTCAAATAAATAAATAAATCTTTAAAAAAATAAAATATAGAATTTCTTTCTCCAACTAGAGGTAGAAACATTTTATTAATTTTGTCTTGAGTTGTTCCACTGCTCTTGTTAATTTGTCCAGGTGGCTTGATTCCTCAAGATCTCTCATGGAACAAGATGTGAAGGAAAATGAGGCCTTGCTTCTTCGATTCAAGTATTACAGCTTTTTTGATTTGAATCCAAAGGTACCGAGGGTTTAGAGGGATCTGTTCTTTTTTTCCTTTTTGTTTTTTTCATTTGGATGTTTGTTTTTTGGAGTTGGTGGGATGAGGAATCATTTGTATATAGCAAGTCTGAATAATATTAAAAACCCAAGCTTTAGACAAAAGGATCTGTATTTGAAGTAAGTCTATTGTGTTAGCAGGTTGGAAGCATAATTCAGCCTTTTTCTTTTTTGTTAAAATAATTGAATTTTTGAATGATTTGTATTTTAAATGCACTAGCTTGGTACTATAGGATTGGTAAAGTTAGTTTTAGGGATTTTTTTACACCTCTCTAGCTGTATTTTTGGTAAAAGAAGAGTTTTATGAAATAGTACCTTTTCAATGACTTTCAGATTTCTAATTATAAGTCAAACGACGCTTCAAAGAAGAATTCTTTAAGTCTACATTTCTTCCTATTTAATAGGCAAATATTGTAATGTTTCACTATCCAATGACTGCATCATCTGTGCTACTGAAATACTTTGCTTTTCTGAGAAGAGTTAAATTTGCTATGAAATCTAGAGTATTTTTCCCTAGAAAACACATGGCACAGAGATTTGGATCTTTTGCTTCCTTATTTATCATCCTTGGGGGGAAAACCTCTCTTGACTACTTCTCATCCTTTTCATGTCTAGATTATAGTGTAGATTTTCATGTAATACTTCTCATTTTTTATTATGTGCTGAAGTAATTCTTTTTGTAACAGTAAAAAATGTATAATTTAGAACTACAAAAAAAAAGATCTTAACCCCTTTCGGGCCATATCATGTCTCATTTTAGTAAAACCAAAGCTGTTTTGGGAACATAGTTACATTTGCTGGGGAAGGGGAGTTGCTATATGTTTTGTTAACATTCTAAATAGTATTGTTAAGACATTACTATTAATTTTTATTAACATAATTAAATGGATAATTCAGTAACGTATAAGTAAATCTTTACCACAAGTATATATATGTACTCTGTATTTCAGATTCTTAAAATAATTACTGTTTCCAGGGACCTGACACTTTGTCTAAGTATGCTTTTCCATAGTGGGCAAGATGTTCCCTGAAATAATTTACTCTCTGATTGTAACATTTTAGTGTGACACGTTGCAATAACAATACTAAAAAGTAGTCACTTTTACCTTACTTTAAATGTAGTCTTTCAAGTTAAGTTCATTTTGTTAAGAGCTCTGTCCCTGTAAAATAACATACAGAATCTTACTTCTAATACTGAATAATAATATTTTGGTGTTTTTTTAAAATGTCATTTTTAATGGAAAATTAGATGTGGGTATATATACATATACCTAACCCTATAGGTATCTTTATTATTGAGTATTTGATACTGAATAAAAATCCCAGGAAAAAAAATGTATATCAAAACTTTTTTGTCAAGCTTTGAAAGTGCATATTCAGTTTTCAAACTTTTTTATGTTAAAGGTAATGTATTACAAAAGGATTGTGTCTCTTTTGCTGCAGTATGATGCAATCAGAATCAATCAGCTTTATGAGCAGGCCAAATGGGCTATTCTCCTAGAAGAAATTGAGTGCACAGAAGAAGAAATGATGATGTTTGCAGCCTTGCAGGTAGTGAAGAGTATTGTATTGGTAAATGGGACTTTTCATGGGAAAAGCATAGGGGATTATTTTTAAATAGTAAATTAGAAAACTATAATTCCAGTAGCATTTTGATAGTGTTTACTTTTTGCTATGTAGAAATTGAATACACTTAGAAGACAAAATAAGTACATGAATTTAATTTTTTGTCTTCTTATCTAAGAGTTTAGTGATATACTTAATATTTTTCTGTATCCTATAGGAGAAAAATATCCTCCCACCCCCAAATATATATTAGCTAAAAACTGCCCAGTTTTCCCTTAGAAATAAGATCTGTATTGCAAATCAGATTTCTAAAATGAAGCTTATTACTTGCATAATTTCCTAAGTAGCTGGGGATGGTAATCCTTAAGAAGTAGGTAGCTAATGTTTTCCCGAGATTAAACCACTGTTATCCCAAAAGTGGTTCTTGCATATGAGCTTTTTCAGAATTACAGTAGTGCTTATTAAAAAATTGTCCACTTCATTACTGCTGTCCCCTTTAGCAAAATAACATAGGGTGGCATCCACAAATCTGCATTCTTAGAGACACTGAGATGCATGTAGCTGACCACTGGAGTAGTAGTCATTCTTCCATTTCAGATAATTGAGTGAGGCTTTAGTGAATGTTCTCAGATTATGGTAGAATTCTGGTTTTGCCTAAAGTCCTAACAAAATTGGTATTCTTTAAGTACAGGAAGCAGAGTTGACATTTAGTTATGAATCACTGTTGTGGCTCAGTCGGTTAAGTAGCTGCCTTTGGCTCAGATCATGATCTCCGGGTCCTGGGATCGGGCCTCACTGGGCTCCCTGCTCAGTGGGGAGACAGGGAGCTGCTTCTCCCTCTCCCTCTGCCCCTCTTGTGCTCTGTCTCTCAAATAAATACAATCTTTTAAAGAAGAAAAAAGGAAAAAGAAAAGCTTTCACTGTAAAAATGATTTTACTTTTCTTCTCTTTAGAACACAAATAAAAATGCTCTCAATCTTCTAAATGCTTTTATACATCCAGGAAAGTTTTCTGGTTAAAACTCAAAAAATTGTCCTTTGTAATGGAAGAAAAGCACATTTCTTCTCAGTTTACATGACGAAAGAAAGGGATCGAAACAAAGCTTAGACAAGGAAAATCTTCGATGACAGAGGAGTTAGTTTAGAGACTTGCTTAATCAACTAGTTAAGAGTCTTCTATTGTGTTTCTGGATAATTCAGACTATCTGAAGAATTTCTTTTTTTTTTTTTTGTTTTTTTTAAAGATTTTATTTATTCATTTGACAGAGAGAGACACAGCGAGAGCGGGAACACAAGCAGGGGGAGTGGGAGAGGGAGACAGGCCTCCCGCGGAGCAGGGAGCCCGATGCGGGGCTCGATCCCAGGACCCTGAGATCATGACCTGAGCTGAAGGCAGACGCTTAACGACTGAGCCACCCAGGCGCCCCCTATCTGAAGAATTTCTTGAATTAAATTCTGGAGTAATCTTATTCAGAGTACCTCACTTGGTTTATGGCTTTCTACCTATATCTTTCTTTCTTAGAATATGGGCTTATAATTTTGTAGTGAAGGTTTTGCCAATGACAGAATAATAATACATATAAAATATATATGGGGGAAAACTCACAGATTTTTATTATATAGTATTTTTTAAATCTTTTTATTATAAAAATAATGCACTTAAAAAAAAGCCCAACAGATATAAATGTGCCTGGCACATAGGTGCTCAGAAAAATTTGTTGAGTGAGAATATAGTTGACCCTTGAACAACAAGGGGTTGGGTCCACTTATAATAATGCAGACTTTCTCCAATAAATATAGTACAGTAAATGTATTTTCCTTATGATTTTCCTAACATTTTCTTTTCTCTAGCTTTATTGTAAGAATGAGTATATAACACATATACAAAATATCTGTTAATTGACTGTTTATGTTATTAGTAAGGTTTCTAGTCAAGAGCAGGCTATGAGTAAAGTTCTGGGAGAGTTAGCGTCCCTAGCCCCCATGTTGTCCAAGAGTCAAATGTACACACAGTTGTATTTTCACAGAAATGGGATTATTTTGTAGCTTTCCCCCACCCCGTGTATTGTAGATATTCCATTTTAGCGCAGTAGAAAATGCATCAGAAACCATGAATTTTAATCTCTGGAAACTGAATGTCCCAAAACATAGCTCTCCTGAACCATTTTAGGGTCTAGATTTAATGAGAGAATTCTGAACTAAAAATCTCCTGAGTTTTTAGAAGCCTTCCCAGAGACTGACCCAAAGGCTCTAGAACCCATCCAGTACCATAAGGGGGAAAGTTTGAAAAGATGGCAAGGAAATGCCTGGTGTTTTTATCTCCGGCATAGCCTACACTGAGTTATTTTCTCCTTGGGGCTTCTGTTTTCTTTTGTAACATAAATCTACAGTAGTAAAAAGAAACAAACAATTAAAAGTAAGAAGGCGTAGATAAAAAATAAAAAGGTAATAACACTGTTTTTAAAGCAATTACATCCTTGGGCACCTGGGTGGCTCAGTCAGTTAGGCGGCTGCCTTCGGCTCGGGTCATGATCCCAGGGTCCTGGGATCGAGTCCCGCATCGGGCTCCCTGATCTGCGGGGAGCCTGCTTCTCCCTCTCCATCTGCCTGCTTCTCTGCCTACTTGTGCTCTCTATCTCTCTGTCAAATAAATAAATAAAATCTTTAAAAAAATAAAAAATAAAGCAATTACATCCAAGTCTGTATTGTAACATTTAATAGATATCCCATGCACCCTCTGAAAGCAAAGCTGGATGTTTAGACCAGTCCCATTCATAGCCAGGGTTTTTCCGAGGTAACTTCTAAGGACTTTTTGCATCACAATCACCTGACTCACTTAACCAACTGAGCCACCCAGGCGCCCCTCACCTGACTCACTTAATAAAAATGCAGATTCTGGGCTGGACACCAGATTTGCTGAATCAAAATCTCTGGGGATGAACCTAAGAATCTGTATTTTTAACCAACTCTCTTGATGATGCTTAATGTTACTCTTACATTTAAGGCGGCCGTCTAAGGGCCCTCAACCTACCTCATTCTCCATGATTGGTGAACATGGAAGTTTCACTAAGGATCTCATTTTAGCACAACTGAAGGTACAGCGAGAGACTGTTCATTACCAATTCACTAAATCTTAAAATATAGAGGAACACTGACAATTGGCCTCAGATTAGTTCATTCAGTGTTCCCCAGGAATAGACTGTATTCAGTGAATGGATACTTCAGAAATTTGGAGTGCTCTTTAATTCTTTGAAAGGTAACTGATTAAGTGATTTTAAAAGTTCTGCTTACCTTTGTATGAAACCTCGGTAAGGTTTAACATCAAAATCCTAATAGATTATTAGTATTTGTTCTAAGTGACTTACCTAAGTATGTTTAAAATCATAACTAGTTATTCTATATGCAAAGATTTTTCTATCTACATATAGGAGTACTACTCATCGTGTATATACACACACAAATACATATATGAGTGTATATATTCACGTATAAATGTAATCAATCTTATTCTTATGTAACTGAGAATATAAACATCTTCCTCTGATTATGTTTTCAGCATTGAATTGAGGTGGGGCGGGGGTGGTGGTGGAGAGTGGAGCTTTAGCTTTCAGCCTAATACTTACAACTGATAAATTTTCCTCTGCTGGGTAATAGCAGTAATATAAGGTAATTAATGTTAATCCATTTTTACAAAAGACCTTATGCATATTCTGTTAATTCATTCAGTATTCATCGGTTTCAGGATCTGTTCTAGACACAGGGAATACTGCAGTGGGGGGGGCAGGGTGGGGGGGGAAAACCAGTAAAAAAAGATCTGCTCATGTGGAGCTTAGTGGAGGACATGTTAACTCTGAATTCTAGGGCTTCCCAAACTAAATTCATTTTTATATGTCCAAAGACCTGCTTCTTTTGGATAAATATTTATTAGGATATCTGGGACACTGCTTTCAGGTGCCGTTTATTTTCTGATTATTCTAGTTCTTGGACGGTTTCATCTTTTCAAGTTAGGTGATGAAAAGCATTCAGTATAGATGCAGGTAGTAATCTCATTTTAAAGTTTTAAAGTTAGAACAGTCAGTTAAATAAACTATCATTTCTATTTTCAGTATCACATCAATAAGTTGTCAATCATGACATCAGAGAATCATTTGAACAACAGTGACAAAGAAGTGGATGAAGTTGATGCTGCCCTTTCAGACCTGGAGATCACTTTGGAAGGGGGGAAAACATCAACAATTTTGGTAGGGTGAATCTAATTCCTACTAGTTTAGTTTGAATTGATGCTTATCTTTTTGTGGATTTAGGTTCTCATAAGTATTGGGTGGCTGTGGAGAAATATTTCATGCTTTAGAGAATACAGGTGTTGACTTTTCAGAAATTAGTATTGTTCTAGTCTCCAGTGCTTCAAATACAGTAAAGATAGATCTTGTGATATGGACCCATTCTCTCACGAGCAGGGGGAAAACAGTTCTGCAGAGTGAAAGGTAGTCTCAAGTCACGGTAAAATCCATTTAGTGAGCTGCACATTTGAAATATTACAAAAAGAAGAGAAGAGATCTTGGGAAAAATTTTAAATACTAAGTTCGGTTTTAAAGCTTAGGAATTAGTTATTACAGAAGAAACACTTACCTCAGGGCTGTTACGATTTTGCAGAATTTCCATATGCCCAGATACAAACAGTTTTAGGTGAATTAGAATCAGTAATATGTTCTTAAAGGTTATATGAATTGCCATTTTAATCGCATCTTTTATTAGCTTTTTATGCCATTTGAAAATGACTTTGTAATTTATGACCATATAATATGATTATACATTTAAAACCTTCATAATCTGTATTTTATGTAATTTTGCTATTTATAGAATAAGCTGATAATTGATATCAGATACTAAACATTAGAGTTTCAAATTTCAAGAAAAATCAGGAGAAAATGATTTAATTCTTTCCCTAGGGTGACATCACTTCTATTCCTGAACTTGCTGACTATATTAAAGTTTTTAAGTAAGTACAAAAAGGGGAGGGATTCCATGGGGCGCCTGGGTGGCTCAGTTGGTTAAGCGTCTGCCTTCGGCTCGGGTCATGATCCCAGGGTCCTGGGATTGAGCCCTCCATCGGGCTCCCTACTCAGCAGGAAGCCTGCTTCTCCCTCTCCCACTCCTCCTGCTAGTGTTCCCTCTCTTGCTGTCTCTCTCTGTCAAATAAATAAATAAAAATCTTTAAAAAAAAAGGGGGGGGAGGGATTCCAAATATTAATGAATGATAAATATCAATTTCACAGTCTCATTCATATTATTGAAATTTTTTTATTGTAAGTTTAGCAAATGCATCTGTAAAAGCATTTACCAGTTAGAGAAACACTAAATTATGAGAGAAAATAACCATCTTTACCAAATTAAAACTGCAGTACTCATGAACTTGTTTTTTTCTGATAAAACTTTTCTTAAAGGGGAAAAACAAAGACTGTGTAGCCTAGATTGCATTGCATAGATTCTGAGACATACAGTGGCATTTCAGTATAAAGCATCCCCTCTGGGTGAAAGCAGGACATAATGAACTATTATTATTATTGCCAGTGGTTATTTCCTTGTTCAGAGCCCTAGATTCTATTGCATTTTATTCATTTGTTCATGGAACATTTTATAATAAGATTCCAGTATATCTTATCTAGACTTTTATCAATCTAGGCATAATACAGTTGAGAGCTAGGCATTAAAGCCAAGAGGGTAAAGAGGAGAGGAGGTGATGTGGAGTATAAGATGTAAAGCTATTATGGAATAAACCATTTACTGTAGCTAAACCTAGAACAGCTCCCCATATGGATCGTTTCTGAGGTCGGGGCATGATTTCAGATGCAGCTCCCTACCCCCTTTCTCCTCCCATTACACACCTTCCCTTATCCACTCTCCATCATGACTGCTCTGTTTTCTTTGTGTTTGGCATTGGGGTGGCAAGTTGAAGCACCATTCAGATACACCCCTAAAAGAGATAAGCACTTCCCTCACTTTAGTTATGCTAGGTGCACCTGCCTATCCAGAGAGGCCCCAAAGGCAGCCCTGCACACACCCAAGAACCTGCTGGTGATTATAGGACCTAGGAGCCTTCCCATTGGTGACATTTACTTCACCTTTCTTTTCTTGTCCTTTCCATGTGACCTGCTAGTGATAGAGATGGCTGCCACTGACAAGTACTCAAATCCTGGCCTTCCTGTCTTTCTCCTCTGCCCATTCATTCTTTGTGAGATATTCCTGAGTAGATTGATGAAGAAGAGGCAAATCCAGTAACAGCAACATTGAATAGAACACACTGGCCCAAGAACTCAGTTCAATATATGTACAACTTGGCCTTAGACTTTTAATGATGTGAAACTTTGCCACTAATACTATTGATAAAGTTATTTAAAAAGTTGTTTTTCTGTTAATTCTATTTGACACGTAGACCAAAAAAGCTGACTCTAAAAGGATACAAGCAATATTGGTGCACCTTTAAAGATACATCTATTTCTTGCTATAAGAGCAAAGAAGAATCCAGCGGCACACCAGCTCATCAGATGAACCTAAGAGGTAAGGAAAGCCTTGGAATGACAGGTGTTGATAATGAAATTTCTCTTGGCTAATAGTCAATTAATTTCACTTTGCTGGGGGGGGGTAGTTTTTCAGCAGATTCATTACTCCTTTGGGTACTATTTTAGGTCTAGATTCTTCTTTTTTTTGGTATGTTGTTTTTATCAGTTTTGAATATTCAATTTCACATGGATATTTTGTTGTAATCTCTTTGTGCAGTCCTCATTTGAAGTGATACCACTTTTCTTCTTGTCAAGTGAATTTGTGGTACCTCTTTTCTCATCTTCAGCATTGGGATATTCAGGATTTCTTCATTCTCATCCGTGTTGTAGTTCTCTCCTCTGTTTTTGCTGGCTTCTCCCTTCCTTAACTGCATCCTGCTCATCTTTCTGACTTTCACTGATGACAAGCTGATGCCTCTCAGGTTCCCCAGCCTCTTTTTTGGCTCAGCAGTGGGGTCGCAGGCACTTGTGGGGTTTGACCAAGTTCTTCCTCTTCCCCAGTAACTCTTCCTGCACATTTTTGTTCCACACTCAGCTCTTGGTCTGGCCTCTGGGGTAGCACCAGGGTACCCTCTGAGGCTCCTCCTAGCTGACAACCTGAATCTCATTGGCTTCCTCTTGTCTTCAAATCCAGAGCTGTGGTATTTGAGGCAAGTGTGCTTCCTGTGGCCTCAGCTGATCCTGGCTGGGGGCTCAGAGCTACTACTGGCTTTGGCTTTTTTTCCATTCCCCCCCATTTCATTTGCCATTTGGGTGACTTCTTTGGTTCTTCATACTGCTCCTTCACCTCCTTTATCTGATGGATGGTTCAGGTAGAAGGAGAATTTCCTGTCCAGGTTGGTCTGGTTCTTCGGCAGCTAGAGGACATCTTGCTGCTTCCTGCCGCGATTTTTTTACAGGGTCTTGCAGATTGTTGATGAGCCCTTCACTTGTGGGCATATTTACTAAAAGCACCTGGCTCACTTGCAGTGAGAACTGCACTCACCACACCCTTGGCACCAGTGTGCTTGATGCAGGATGCAGTAGATTGGCATCTTACCGTTCCATACTCTTTACAGCAAAGGCCAGAAAACTAAGATACATTTTCTGGACTTATTTCCAGTGAGATTTTGATTCCAATCAGATGCATTCATGTTGAGACTTAAATTCCCGATTAAGTTAAGGGGCTGAAGAGACAGAATGGAGAAAGGAGCAAGGTGCTTCTGGGCTGTGGAGCTGTAAGGGCAGCCTCCTGGTTTCCCAGCCTCTTGGTGGTAGCACTTGTCTTTGGCAGGCCAGTTGTGAGGGTGGTGTTCAGGGGGTTAATTCCTATTGGCCCAGCCCATTTCTCCTTTGGGTAACATTTTGCATGTACATTTATGATTACATGTAAAGCGATATGTCTTTCTAACTAAAAATATCCATATTTGAACAAAAGTACCCAAGAACGGGGTCCCTGACTCATTCACAAAAACGATTCCCAAAACAATTTCATTTACTGCTTAAAATACAGAGGTGCTTTCCTTGATCTATAGTCTTAATTTTGCTTTCTACATAGTACATTAGGATATTTTTACTATATTTCAACAAAATGTCCAAATCTGTGTTCTGCCCAGTAGTCCTCTGAATTGTTGTTTTAAAAAAATAGGAAATCCCTGTCCTGGGTAGAAGATTAATGTGCCCATGTGTTAGAATTCTGTAATTTTCCTAAAAGTTAATTAGGCTCACTGCCTTTCTCTTGTAAGAACCATGGGTTTAACTTTTGGGTCTCTCATTATTTGTTACTCTTAGAATCCATTGCAGTTTTGTTCTTGCTTCTCTTCTAAGTTGCCCAGGACCAGCCCAGAATATCCACTCTTGATCTATAGACTAGATCTGTCTTCTCTGTCCCCCCTATTCCATCCTTAACCTTCCTTTTTTTTTTTTTTTTTTAAAGATTTTATTTATTTATTTGACAGAACACAAGTAGGCAGAGTGGCAGGCAGAGAGAGAGGGAGAATCAGACTCCCCGCTGAGCAGGGAGCCCGATGCAGGGCTCGATCCCAGGACCCTGGGATCATGACCCGAGCCGAAGGCAGATGCCCAACCGACTGAACCACCCAGGCGCCCTCATCCTTAACATTCTCCCTTTGTGACTGAGAAGTCAAGTCCTGGTATGGAGAATGGCTTATGATGTGCCACCTCTTCCAGCTCCTCCCAAAAGAGCATTTTTCCAGCACATCACACTAACGAAGATACCACCAGTCTAAAAATCAAATGGCACAGATTCTGCTCTGCTATTAAACAAGCCCTGTGATTTTAGAAAAATAGCCTCTTTGGATCTCAATAACATCCTCTAAGAAATGAGAGTTTTAGACTAGATGCTCTCCCAAGGCCTTTGGACATCTAAAATGCAAGGTGTAAAAAATTCAGTTAAGCAAATACTGAGTGAATTCCTGTGCCGTAAACTGTGCTAGATACTAGAGACATGAGAAAGAACAGATGACAGTCCCACCCCTTGAGGGGTTTAGAGCATGTTGGGGAGATAAAGAGTTACAATTTGGACAATAGTACTTTATCAGCACCACGCTCTAACCAACTGAGCTAACCGGCCTCTGCTAGACAATAGTACTTTAAAAAGTAAGTAACAGGTCTAAGGAAGAGCAAAGGGGTAAGGGTGCTTGCTACATCAGTGTTCAGTGACAATGGAGAGAATTAGGGTAGACTTTGTGGGGGAAATAATGCCAGAGTTAGATCCAAGGTCTAATTCGAGGTCCATGGAAGGAAGGTGAGTTGGTAAAAGCTGTCCAGGCAGAGACTGGTGTGGAGAGAAGCATCAGCAACCACAGGGAGTTTGTGCTGCTGGAATGTAGGGTTCAAAGGGGAGGATGAATACTTCCGTAGTGGCTGTTGAGTCTGATTCCTACTAAGATGAGTGATAATAGCAGAAGAAATTGGCAGGAATTAAGAGGATAAAAATGTTGAGACTGTTTTTTAAACTAGCAGCAGTGACGTGCCACTGAAAGATTATTAACATGAAAATGACAGGATCCATCCTATTTATATTGGCTACAGTATAGAGGAGTAATTTAGAGCAGTGACTGTGATCCAGATTAAGGTGATCAGTATGGATGGGGAAGACCGTGCCAATTCAGACGACCCTGAGGAAGCCCAGTCAGCCGCCTGGGTGATTGACTTGGGAGAGGCCAATGGGAGGGACTTATTTCTGGCTTGTGCAGTTGGGTGAGTAGGGTTGAGAATGTACAAGAGCCGAGTTTGGGGAGAAAGATGATGAGTTTAATTTTGGGTCATTTTAAAGTCAAGGTACCTGGGGGATATCTCTTGAAGATACCCTGTAGGCCATTGGATCACGGGAGATCCGCACTGCAGATACTGATGGTAGCAGTTTTAGGATTAAAGGTAAATGCAGCCTTAGAACAGTTGTCTGCAATAGGAAAAGGCTAAGAAGAGAACCCTGCAGAACACCCATGTTTGAGGTACAGGGCAGATTAGAGGAAGAGGAGCTTGCAAGGGAAACAACAAATGCTTATGAAGACCATGAAAATGAGGTATGGTGGGGGCTAAGGTAAAAGTTGTTTCCAAAAGGACAGTAGTCAATAGCATCAAATGCTACAGAAAAGTAAGATAAAGATTGTTAAGCCTCCATAGCATTTCACCCCATTGGAGGTGGTTAGTGGCCTTGATGAAGAACAGATTCAGCAGATTTCAGTGGCCTTTTGAGTATGGGAGCCAAAGTACTCACTGAGAAGTAAATCGGAAACAGCTTTTTGATGAACCTTATCTGTGACAAGGAAGGAGGAAAGAGGGCAATAATAGCAGAGAGGTATAAGGTGGAGGAGAAAGGCACTTTGTGGTTTAAGATGGGAGAAACTCAAGGAAGTTAAATGCTGATGGAAACATCACACTAGAAATAGAAAGGAAGAAAGAAATTTAGTATTTGGGAGAGGAAGAAGATCTCTTTAATGGATTGAGGCTCCTGGGATGGCAGGAAACTCAGCCTACTTGGATAGGAGAGCCTTAAGTGCCTCTTGCACTGGGTGGAAGTTGAGGGCAGCTAGCTTTATCATCCATGGTGGCAGGAAGCTCTGTGACTCACTTCTGATGGCTTTCTTGGAAAAAAGATGAAGTTGTTCACTGAGAGTGAGTGGCATCAGAGGCCTGAGAAGATTTGAAATAAACATTGTTGAGAATGTCTGAAAACACAGAAATACTACAAGTGTTGAGGGCCAGGTTGAAGTTGGGAGTCCATGAATTACTAGTGAAACCTATCTGCTTGGTTTTGTGATTTTTTTTTTCCCCCCTCCCCTCCTTTGAGTGTTCAGCAGCCTAATGTAGGCAAGTAAACGATAGGTTGGATTGAGCCCTGGTTAAGGTTTTGGTAAATGTGTATAATGGAAAGACAGTGAGTCTAGGGAATTGGAGCTTGATACCTGGTGAATGGTGTGCAGGCTGAACTCAGGAAAAGGAAGAGGTGAAAACATGTTGCTGATGGGGAGAAAGTTGAGGGGTTGCAGCAGAGGGTCCCTCAGATAGTTTGAAGAGAGGATTGAAGATTGTGATTAGAATGGGCTGTTTGCATTGAACATTTCAGAGGAAGCATAATTGGGTTATAGTGAAGTGTGGCATGTTGCCATTGAAGTAGGCAGCCAAGGTGGCACGGAGTGAATGTGGCCTGAGATGTGGCCTCGTTAAGTGCCTCTGCACCTACACTAGCACCTCTCTGGGCTTTTTAGTTTTTTTGGTATTTTACTTTACTTTTTTTTAAAGTTTATTTATTTAAAACAATCTTCGCACCCAACACGGAGCTCAAACTCAAGATCCTGAGATCAAGAGTCACACATTCCTCCAGTTGAGTCAGCCAGGTGCCCCAGTATTTTATTTTTAAAAGAGGCCTAATTATTATGGGATTATATAGTTTAAATCCACTTGAATGATTAATGAAGTCCGTAGAAGATCGCATATCTTCAAACATCTCTTTGTGTTTTTGTGTGTGTTTTTTTTAAGATTTTATTTATTTGACAGAGAGAGACACAGCGAGAGAGGGAACACAAGTAGGGGGAGTGGGAGAGGGAGAAGCAGGCTTCCTGCCAAGCAGGAGCCCGATATGGGGCTCGATCCCAGGACCCTGGGATCATGATCTGAGCCAAAGGCAGACGCTTAACGACTGAGCCACCCAGGCGCCCCCAAACATCTCTTTGTTTTAACTTTGCAGATTAAATGCATTGCCACACAACTTACTGATAGTGTGTAATACTTGCACAGAAAGAGTTAAATGCTGTAGCTAATACTTTTAAAAGAAAGCAAGGGGGAGAAAGTCCACCAAATTCATGATAGGAGTTGCTTCTGGAGAGAAGACCTCCCATTTATCTAAAATGTTCTGTTTCTTTTAATATGATACTTCAGTTTTAAAATTTGTCCTTTTTATGTGGTGGATATATAGAGGTTTATTATCTTGTTTCTTATACTCTCTGTGCAGAGAGAAATTTGCTCGAGTACAAAGAGCAAGGAGACCACAGGCCCTGCTAACAGTTTACAAGCCTACTTGATGGTCCTGAGACATATTGAGGGTGACAACTGGAATGCCCTTTAAAGAGCTTGACATGTACATTATCTTTTTGTCCTTATAGCATTCCAGTGAGGTAGAGTTTAAGGTCGGGAAATTTGGGGAGAGATGTTAAATAAATTGGCAATAATTATGAAGTGACAGAGAAAGGTGTGGAACCTAAATCAGATGGCAGAGCTCCACTCCACTGTATTACACCAGTTACTACTTGTTTATGACAGCCATTATCCCACCATCTAACTGAGTATATGTTCAGTCCATCTAAAGCTACTAGCTAATGCTTAACAGAGTTGATTACATGGATTTTGTAGCCCATAAATCTATGTGTTGCTGAAAACTTGACAGTAAAGTTCTGAATATCAGTTATTTTCATGCTGACTTCCCCAGTATGTAAGTGTACATTACCTTCTGTAGTAGATATGCTCCTAAAATACTGCGCATAAAGTTAACTTACGAATTGAGTCCTATCTATGAAGGAATTACGATTTTAAAGAAACCATTTTTGTGCAGATGCTCACCCTCTGTATCGAAGTATTTGTAAGTGTGAATATTTAAGTGCTCCAGCACTGTGGAATTTGGGAAAGAGGCATGTGCGTAGGAGCATCCAGTTGGATCAGGAAAGCCTGTGTTTTCCCTCCTCTCTTCTCCCCTCCCCTCCCCCTGTGCCATTAGGCTTCTTCCTTCCATGGAGGCATAGGGGGGGCCCTGAGGAGACTCCCATATAGGACCCCAGCTCAAACTAGGAATCCCACACACACAGTACCTTTTCTTTTTTTAAAGGCATCATAAAAGTTATTTATTCTTGGGGCACTGGCTGGTAGAGCATGGGGTCATGAGTTCCAGCCCCATGTTGGGTAGAGAGATTACTTAATGTGTTTTGATAAGATGACTTTTTTTAAGTTAGAATTGAATTACAGAAAGATGCTTTAATACCCCTATACATTTAGAAATGTAAAAACCCCAAATAATTTAAGGTTCAAGGAACTGAATGATATTAAAACAGTATTGGGGCACCTGGGCGGCTCAGTTGGTTGAGCATCCAACTCTTGGTTTCAGCTTGGGTCATGATCTCAGGTTGTGTCGGGCTCTCTCTCTCTCTTTTAAACAAATCTTAAAAAAAAAAAAACCCACAATGTGGGATAGTGTTTTGGGGTAATATCCTTTTTAATAGTACCCTTTCCTTCTCTTTTCAGTCAAGTTTTATGAAGGCCACAAACTGTATTAGATGTGACTCTCTGCTCCACCTCAAAGTTATTGGGCAGAAAAACTTCTTCCAGAAACAGCAAAATTCAGCATGTTAAGATACCATAAAATGAGGGCTGCCTGTATTGGCTTGGGATTTCTTAAAAGTAAATTTGACCATTTTAATACTTTCTTTATTATAGGATGTGAAGTTACCCCAGATGTAAACATTTCAGGGCAAAAATTTAACATCAAACTCCTGATTCCAGTTGCAGAAGGCATGAATGAAATCTGGCTTCGTTGTGACAATGTAAGTTTTCCGATTAAAAATAAAAACCTCAATTTTTCTTTGATTCCTTAGTATGAGTAGACCAGTCATCCTTACGTTTTATACTCAAAGGGACCCGTCATGTGATACATTTCATATTTTAGTATTTCTTTTCAACAGGAAAAGCAGTATGCACACTGGATGGCAGCCTGCAGATTAGCCTCCAAAGGCAAGACCATGGCAGACAGTTCGTATAACTTAGAAGTTCAGAATATTCTTTCCTTTCTGAAGATGCAACATTTAAACCCAGATCCTCAATTAATACCAGAGCAGATCACAACTGATATAAATCCTGAATGTTTGGTGTCCCCTCGCTATCTAAAAAAGTACAAGAACAAGCAGGTATTTGATTCATTTTACTTCACCTATTTTCTTCTGGTTTTATGTACATACTTTAAATTTAGTTTCCCCTCTTATACAAAACTTTTAATATCCGGTGGCCAGAGTATAAAATAGGCTGCAGATATAAATTGGTCATTTAAAAAAATGTTTCTCATTTTCATAGGACAGATAAGGAGGTAAGATGTTGGAAGCATATTTACTCGCAACAACCTAAGGAAACCACCCTGTGAATGGGGTGTTCTTTCAGTGTGGATGCTTTGGGTTTTACTCCTTATATAATGAAGTGTGGGTATAAAGCACAGCCAGCATTTCCCAACAAAATCTATAACAACTCTTCTTGCTGTCGAAATTGACTTTTCCAGCTTCGGAAATAAACTTTGTAAGGGTGGAAATAGTCTATAGTTCAACATTGTTTTTTCTTTCTTTCTTTTTTTTTTTTTTAAAGATTTTATTTATTTGAGAGAGCGAGAATGAGAGAGAGTACATGAGAGGGGGGAGGGTCAGAGAGAGAAGCAGGCTCCTCGCTGAGCAGGGAGCCCGATGCGGGACTCGATCCCGGGACTCCAGGATCATGACCTGAGCCGAAGGCAGTCGCTTAACCAACTGAGCCACCCAGGCGCCCTCAACATTGTTTTTTCTTAACAGTAAAGAACCTAAACCAAGATTTACATGATGTGACAGAGTTTGGTAAATTTTCATTGAAATTTCACTGCTTTTGTTCACTCTGTTTAGAATTCCTTTCCTGGAAATTAATACCATAAAAGGATTGCTATTTAGGAAAATGGTTCTTTGGTACAACATAAAAGGTTCTTTGCAGGGGAATTTCACTTGGGATAGCCCCCAGTATTCGCTACACCAAACATCATGCCGTAAAAGGCAAAGGCTTCAGTCTGAGGTGGGGGGTGAAGAAGACCTTTCAAATAAATATTTCATTTCTATATAGTTTCATTTTTATCTCTGTTAAAGAATAATTTTAAAACATTACTGAAAGGGCCCAATGAAATACCCAGAACGCTTATTAATTCTTAACTTTAAATATAATGTTTATCATATGGGTCTGAAATCACTTAGCTAAAAATAAATATTCAGAAGTTTTAATCACCAAGTATTTGTCTTTAAGTTTCAGAGGTTGTGTAAGCTACATGGAAATTGTTTATCCCACAGTCCTATGATGTGGGAGTAGTAAGGAATGGAGGAAATGCTGCCCTGGGGAGCTTTGTGGAATGTAGATTGTAAGTTAAAAAGGCAAAGTGAATCAAGTACTAATTTCATTTTTTTTTTATTCTTAATTATTTCATTTAAAAATTACTTGTTAAAAAAAACCTTGTTTCTGAAAGTGGATTCATTTGCCTTCAGAAGGCAAGGAAGAATTTCAAACCTTAGCAAGCTTACCATTTCACTATCAGGTATCAGGAAAAAGAGATCTTAAAATGTAACTGTGAATATTGCCAAATGTTGGTTTAGTTGTCAGAGGTACTGAGTTGTTTTCTCAGAAGCCTTTCAAATGATAATTTTCACTTTTTAAAAAAGATAGTTTTCTATCCCTGATTTCTCAGCTAGATTGTCAAGTGAAAATTCTCTTGCGGACAAAAACAGTGAATATTTGACTGTCTTTAACTGGCAGGATGGCAGTATGTGTGTGGTCCATGGTTAAGGATTCTTCCAGCCTTGTCTTCCATGTTGGCCTCTTACCAAATGCATAATCTTTCCTAATTCTCCCTTCCCTGACTAGATTTATAAGTTGTTCCCAGAAAGTAGAGACCTAGGAAGTGCTGACAGGCAGAAGTATAGTTGCTATTGTGTGTCAGGTGCTGTACTAGTCATTGGATGTAGTGCTTAGTAATCGTTAAGCTATCTAATACAGTGGCATTCAGGAGTCCAGTAGGAAGAGATGCGGGCCATGGGCTCTTTCATTCCTACCAGGGCCCATCAATAGAGATTCTGTTATA
The DNA here is from genome assembly GCF_002201575.2 of Neomonachus schauinslandi. Lineage (NCBI taxonomy): Eukaryota > Metazoa > Chordata > Mammalia > Carnivora > Phocidae > Neomonachus > Neomonachus schauinslandi. The sequence goes on from NC_058411.1 coordinate 45,270,404, forward strand.
TTTAATCTACTTTAAATCCCCAAAACTACATATTATTTAAACTTGCTATATATATCTTAACGTGACTATGACTCCAAACCGGATTTTTACATTTTAAAGAAGAGTTGTTCCCTGTTTTACCCATGTGAACACAAATTGAAATAGACTAATATGTGTACAACCTCCATTCCTAGTGTAGTGTATAGCATCTCTTCATTTTCCCTTCCAGGAAAAAGGATGCAAAAAACAGATGGTAATTGAGGGGTTTGCTTTTCTCTTGTAAATAAAGAAACAGTATGGTCACTGCACTTACTTTATACCTTCAGCTTATTTCTGAAAAGCGGTGCATGGGTCATATTATTGGACTCAATCTCAAAACATTAAAGGTTTTTGAATATTAATTTTGATTTTGCTACTAAAATCATTAGTCCTACCCTAACCAGTAAGAACCTGGTAAATGAGCAGGGAAAAGGGTATTTGCTCTTTATTTTTCCCTACAAATTCTCTACCCATAATTTTAGTAACACTTAACAATCTTAAAATAATGTTGGAAGTATTTCTCAGTATCCTAAATGGAAAGTAATCGCTGCTTCCTTGTTTTCATTTTCATGCTTGCATTTACTTTGCTTGGTTTCCACCTAAAGTAATTTTTTTTGCATGGTTTTTGGCTGGAATTTTGGTTTGCAGGTTACCGCAACTTTTTCTTTGCTTCATTGCCATTTTTCTGATTGCCTTTTTTTTTTCTTTCTGCTTCCTTTTTCTTTCTTCGCATTGCCATCTACAGCCAGGCTATATAAGAGATTTGGTAAGTTATCCATATTTACCAAAAAAAAAAGAAAAATACATAAAATATTGAAAGCCCTAGCCACAATCCCCTCTTACGGATTAATTTCCTTCCACTCTGTGGGAGTAATCATCCCAAAGGGAGTATAATTTAAATTAAAAGTTAACTTTTCTAATGATTCCTTTAGAAAAAATTTTAAATTATTATGGTGGTTTCAAGTACTAATTTAAAGGTGCTAATATTCCTGCTAGAAATTTATGTTCCAGGTACTCACTCTGATAATTGTGTCTTGGTGCTCAATTTAAAACTCATATCATGTAAAGGATTAGAACATGCCCTTTTATAAAAGCAGTGACATACGTGTGTATACTTGGAATGTATCTCCAGCGTGGCAGTTACGTACTCCTAATTGTACTTCTTGTTTTTGGATATATGGAAACTGACATTAATGAAGAAATATATCAAGGTTTATTTTGAAGAGTCATCATTCTACTGAAATTCCCAAACGTAGCTGTAGAAATTTCCTAATTCCAACTCTTAACAATACGTGATTGTAGGGTGGGGCACATAATTCAGTTTTTTACTTTTTGTCTTGATCCTCCCATGAAAGAATATTGTCTGATGGTAAAGGTGGTGTTTAATCATGTTTAGATAACAGCAAGAATCTTGGAGGCCCATCAGAATGTAGCTCAGATGAGTCTAATTGAAGCCAAGATGAGGTTTGTTCAAGCTTGGCAGTCGTTACCAGAATTTGGCATCACACACTTTATTGCAAGGTCAGTGGTTCTCCTAAACACTTGTGTATAAATCTTAATCTGTTCCTTTTTACTTAATCTACTTCAATTAAACATTTAAAGTACCTACCGAGATCTGTTGAGCAATTTGAAACCTATTTTCTATACTTGTAATTTTTACATTAAAAATTCAAAATGATTTCTATTTTTACTTATGTGAAAATACCTTTTTTTTTTTTTAAAGTGCACATCTTAAAAGAAAACCAGAGCAGCATGTCCTCCCACTCCCACCAACATGTTTTTAAACATTTTGTATGTTTTTAATACTGTAGGTTCCAGGGAGGAAAAAAAGAAGAACTTATTGGGATTGCATACAACAGACTGATTAGGATGGATGCCAGCACAGGAGACGCAATTAAAACATGGCGTTTCAGTAACATGAAACAGTGGAACGTAAACTGGGAAATAAAAATGGTAAGCTCAGTGTTAACTTGAGTGCATGTAGAGCCCTTCTGCTAAGAATTAGTCAATTAAGAATAAAAAGGCCGATAAATTCTGTAGATTATTTGTATCATCACCTCTTAAAGTATAAAACCTGGTTGGTTATTCATTTCCCAATTAAACTTGTCCACTTCATAACTAGCCCAGTTATTAGAATTCTAAGAACATAAGGATCTGCTTAGAAGCTGGTTTTCTGGAAATGGTACACCCCTGTCAGTCATGGTAGCAGCTACTGTTTATTGAGGGCCTCCCTTGCACCAGTGCTGATGCTAGATGTTGTTACATTCATACCCTATTTCTCAGCTCACCACAGCCTGCTGGGGTGGTTGGATTGGCCCTCCTTTACAAAGGAGGACACTCAGACTTAGAGGCCTGACAGCCATGATTGCCATAACCACACACTTGGTCACAGGGTCAGGATTCAAACTCAGACGCTCAGGGTGTCAAACCTGGCACAGCTACTCCTATATATCATGCTGCCCCTAGCCTTGGAGTACAAGGAATAGCATTTAAAATAAGCAGTCTTCTACTGATAAGCCATGGGTTTTGGGATCATTAGGTTTGTTGTATCAGTTTCTCTTACTGCATAGAATCTCATATTTCTGAAATACAGTAGTATCTCTCCTTATCTGTGGTAACCACAGTCCAGAAGCAGATGACCCATCCTCCTGACGTATTGTTAGAAGGTCCATAGTAGCCTAACACTACGTCACAGTGTCTGCTGTGTGCTTCACCTTCATCCCATCACGTGGGCATTTTATCATTTCCCATTATCACAAGGGTGAGTACAGTACAATAAGATATGTTGAGAGAGACCATATTCACATAACTTTGATTATAGTATATTGTTATAATTCTGTTTTATTATTGTTAATCTCTTATAGTATCTAATTGATAAACTTTATCATAGATATGTATGTAAAGGGAAAAAAGCATAGTATATATAGGGTTCAGTACTGTCCACAGTTTCAGGCATCCACTGGGGGTCTAGAAATATAGTCCCCATGGATAAGGGAGGGCTACTGTATTCAAACATGATACCTAAAGGTTAAATATCTAGAGCAAATATTAAATTAAATGCAGGAAGTAGGTTTTCTCCCAGGCCTTGAAGAGAGACCTCATTAATTGAATCACCAGAGACCACTGGGAACATAATGACCTAAACCCCTTGCATTCAGTCTTTTCAGAACATGAAAACTAAAAAGGAGTGGTGGAGGGGCTAATAAACTTAATTCTTTTGGAATATTAAGTTTAGGATTTAAAAAAAAAATTGAGGATCAACAAGTACTCTGTGAGAGGGCAGACTTTAAATAGAACACTACCATACGGAGTTCTCCTGGGACTGACAGACAGTTCTTGGGTCTTTGTTCCAGGTCACGGTAGAGTTTGCAGATGAAGTACGATTGTCCTTCATTTGTACTGAAGTAGATTGCAAAGTGGTTCATGAATTCATCGGTGGCTACATATTTCTCTCAACACGTGCAAAAGACCAAAATGAGAGTTTAGATGAAGAGATGTTCTACAAGCTTACCAGTGGTTGGGTGTGAATAGAGATACTGTGTAATGAAACTCCATGGCCATAACAATATTTAACTTTGAAAGCTGTTGGTTGTTATATGCTGCTTAATAAAGTAAGCTTGAAATTTATCATTTTATCATGAAAACTTTTTTGCCTTACCAGACCAGTTAATAAGTGCACTAACAAGCACGACTATTAATCTGCTATCATGATACAATATATGGACTTGAATATGGCACACATTCCTTAGGGCCATGAATTGAAAACTAAAGTAGTGGGCAAGTCAGGAGCAAAAAATCACTGATTTAATTTAAGCTAGCCAAACCAAGAAACTTAAGCCATCTACTTTAAAGCTATCCAGGGCTTAAACTATATGAAGTCTATTTATCATGTTTAATGCATGTGTTTTAATGTATGTTTAATTTGATCTTGTGTTTTAAAAATACCTACTTCTGGTAGCCATTGATTCTCCATCCCCCACTCCCACCCCCAAATAAATCAGGCCTGCGAAAGATGCCTGATATTTAATAATGTCATTGTTTGACCTTGAAGGAAAATGCTATCAGTCCGTTAGGCTTGGTTTGTTTTTGTCCTTGAAGAAGCATGTATGTATATTGTCTGTGTTTTTATTTTTACACCCTATTGTATTACAACACTTTTAGTATTCACCAGCATATTCACTGTCTGCCTAAAATATGCAACTTTTGCATTACAATATGAAGTAAAGGTCTATGAAGTATGCATTTTGTGTAACTAATGTACAAACACAAATTTTATAAAATTGTACAGTTTTTTTAAAAAACTACTCACAACTAGCAAATGCCTTAGATGTAGCATCTTTGCATTAATTAAATGCTTTTAAAAATATAATTAATGTGCAGTTTTCATACCTGCTAAATTAAGAATGACTTCATTATAGTCATAATTTGCCACAGTGTCCTTAACTCTAATGCCTGGACTGGCCATGTTCTCGTCCGCTGCGCTGTTACGGTCCCCGTTGGTGCTAGTCAGAAAATTCCTAGCTCACACAACCCAAAAGGATGCCGGGAGGGGTGGATTACCAGTATTGTCCAATAATCCATGGTTTAAAGACTGTATAAATGCATTTTATTTTAAATAAAAGCAGAATCTTTTATTTATGTTTCTTTTTGTACTTCTTGTCTTTACTGTTTACATGCTAATTATCTGATGAAATGAACTTTTGCCTATACCTTGCGTTATGAGGACAGCTTGCTGGTATTCCAGAGTATCACCAGGTAGTGATACTTAATCTCTAGGATAGAGTCTTCCACCCCCCTCACTTTTTCTGCTACTTAAAAATGAACTGCATAATATTTAAATATTAGAAATATAAACAGAAATATGACAGTTGAACAGACATTGTTGACTTGGGCCAAATTGGTTAGAACTGCAAACTGACTCCTGGTCTAAAAAACCACAACTCACATGTATGAATTTATTCCCTGTTGTTAGTGCTATTACATCCTCATTCCACCACAAAACAGCAGTCCTGGACTTTCTCCTTTAGCTCTGGCATTTAATCAGGCCAAGTCTTGTTCATTTTTCCCTCAGGCAAACTTTTGTCATTGTTATCACTGACACCTGAATTCAGGTCCTTGTCCTGTGCCTGCCACGATGCCAAAGCCTCTAGAAGCAAAGCTCGGATCACATTCTCTATGGCTTTTCTTTGTACTCTAAGGTCAGGTCCTAACAAACCTAAACCTCACTCTAAAATATAAGGGCTCCTTCCACTAAAAAAAAAAAAAAAAATTAAATAATATATTCCCTTTCCTCACCTTAAATACAGGTCACCAACTTGTATAGTCATTTGGTGAAAGCCCTAACATATATATATATATATTCATTTATTTATTTATTTGAGAGCGAGAGTGCGTATGAGTGGGGGAAGGGCAGAGGGAGAAGGAGAGGGCGAAGCAGACTCCCCGCTGAACAGGGAGCCTGACTCGGGGCTCCATCCCAGGACCCTGAGATCATGACCTGAGCTGAAGGCAGACGCTTAACCAACTGAACCACCCAGGAGCCCCAGCCCTGAAATATATTTAGACGAAGGCATACCTGAGTCCCATAGAGTCTCATAGCCACTCTGCTGATGTCTTGGGAGTTTTGCCCCACTTTCCATCCTAGCGATTTCGACATTAATTCAGCCCCAGCACAGCCCTGGCTGTATGTTAGTTCTGATGACCCTGGTTGACCACAGCATAACAGCCAAAGTCCCCAGGCAGGAGCTAAGAGGTCTTCCATGGTCAGGGTCCCAGCCTGCATTCTCCTCCTTATCTCCCAAACTGGGCGGCCCACATTCTCCAGACACAGTTTGCACTCGCCTCCCACCATGTCATTCCGCAGACTTTCTTCCAGTCTCCTACCTGTCCCAAATCCCATCTTTGTGGCGTTCTAGAAATTTTAAAAGAGCTCAAAGGTTCTTCCATGAATACTTCCAATTTTCCTCACAGCCCCAAATTTTCTTACTCCTGTAAACAGCTACTGAATTTGGTCCTTTTTGGAACTTAAAGAGCAATCATCCTTATTATGATTATTGCCTCTAATAATTTATTACTCCCTTGAGGACCAGGTCTGAGCCTCATGGTTTCTACCTAGGATCAGTTAACACATTTGTTCATTGCATATGGCTATTTTAGAAATCAAGGAATTATTACAACTTAGAATTTTTACAACCTCAGCACAGTTTAATATGGAGCAAACAGACATGGTTTTTGCACACCAGCTATGCATTAAGAGGCATGCTGAGTGTTCATGTACATGATCTAAAGATTCACACAATCCATCCTCATTTTCTAGACTCAGAGAGGTCAAGTGACCTGTTCAAAGTAACAAAGCTATAATTAGTGCCAAGGTAGAGCTAGAAGTAGAACCCAGATTTCCTTCTCCCTACCCAATAGTGTTAAAAAACAAACCCTTCACGAATCTTGAGGAACCCCATTGGTAGTGGTCTGTCTATGGAGACAACATGGCCGGAGCCTCCAGAGACAGTTTCAGGTTTCTGCTTTGTGACTCAGTTTCATGTGAACATGAAGTCACCGGGCCCAGGAGACCAACCAAGCTCTCTTCCAACTCTATTTCTCTTAAATCAGCAAGTTAGAGACCTGCTGATGATGCAGTTAATCAGTAATTTTAACTTGGCACAAATTATTTTTTACACAACCTTGAACTTCAAAGGGCAGGGACCTAGATACATGAATTTATTTTCTTTTTCAGCTTTACCTAGGTATAACTGACAAAATTGCAAGCTATTTAAAGTATAGGACGCCTGGGTGGCACAGTTGGTTAAACATCCCACTCTTGGTTTCTGCTCAGGTCGTGATCTTAGGGTCCTGAGATCCAGCCCTGTGTTGGGCTCCACACACAGCGCAGAGTCTGCTTGAGATTCTCACTCCTCCCTCTGCCCCTCCTGCTCATGCTTGCTCACACTCTCTCTCAAATAAATCTTAAAAAGAAATAAAGTGTACATCGTGGTGATTTGATATATGTATATATTCTGAAAGGATTTCTACCATCTAGTTAACATATCCATCCCCTAGAGACACAAACTTTGTAGAAGAAAAGCCACTTGCAGTTCTTGACCTGACCCTCTGCTCTCTTACACAAGTCAAAAAACAACAGTGTTGGCAGATTATACTTTTTGCATTCTGTGTACCATAGTTTTTGTTCCTTTTTTATGTTAAAAGTCTTTGCAAATCAAAACCACAATGAGATATCTCACACCTCAGAACAGTTAGGCTCAAGAAGACAAACAGGGACGCCTGGGTGGCTCAGTTGGTTAAGTGTCTGCCTTCGGCTCAGGTCATAATCCTGGGGTCCTGGGATTGAGCCCCGCATCGGGTTCCTTGCTTCTCCCTCTCCCTCTGCCTACTGCTCTGCCTACTTGTGCACGCGCTCTCTCTCTGTCAAATAAATAAAATCTTGAAAAAAAAAGACAAAAAACAAGTGTTGGTGAGGATTTGGAGAAAAACAAATCCTCTCATGCACTGTTGGTGGGAAAGCAAACTGGAAGGTCCTCAAAAATTTAATAAGAGAAATCCCGTACGATCCAGTAAATCCACTATTGGGTATTTACCCAAAGAAAACAAAAACACGGGGTGCCTGGGTGGCTCAGTTGTTAAGCGTCTGCCTTTGGCTTAGGTCATGATCCCAGGGCCCTCGGATCAAGCCCCACATCGGGCTCCCTGCTCGGCAGGAAGCCTGCTTCTCCCTCTCCCACTCCCCCTGCTTGTGTTCCTTCTCTCATCTCTCTCTCTGTCAAATAAATAAATAAAATCTTAAAAAACAAAAACACTAATTCTAAAAGATACATGCACCCTTATGTTTACTGCAGCATTATTTACAACAGCCAAGATACGGAAGCAACCAAAGTGTCCATCGATAGATGAATGGATAAAGAAGATGTGTGTGTGTACACACACACACACACACACACAGGAGTATCACTGAGCCATAAAAAAGGATGACATCTTGCCATTTGCAACAGCATGATAGACCTTGAGGGTATTATGCTTAGTGAAGTAAATCAGACTGAGAATGACAAATACCATATGATTTCACTTACATGTGGACTCTAAAAACCAAAGGCAATGAATAAACAAGCAAGCAGAAACAGACCCATAAATACAGAGAACTGATGGTTGCCAGAGCGGAGGGGGGTGGAGGGATGGGCATAATGGACGAAGGGGCGTGGGAGGTACAGGCTTCCAGTTACGGGATGAATCACGGGGATAAAGGGTGCAGCATATGGAATACGGTCACTGGTACTTAGTAGCGGTGTATGGTGACAGATGGCAGCCACACCTGTGGTGAGCATGGCACGACGTAGAGACTTGCCAGAGCACTATGTTGTACACCTGAAACTAATGTTGTGTGTCAACCATACCTCGGAAAAAAAAGTCTCATGAAGGTGTTTTAATTAGTTACCAGCTAGTGATGTAGTGGGATCAGACCAACTTGGGTTTCTGACCTTAATTTATCTGGAAAAAATACCACACAGAGTTAAAGAAAATGTTTAAAGTACCCAACACTCACCTACATTGCATATAGTAATTTCTCAGTGAAATGTTAGGTTTTTTTTAACACAAAACTTTTTTTTGATCCTCTAAGACATATTCCTATCCTATTCCTTTCATAACCCTTTCTACCCCTATAATTAAGTTTGACAAGGTCTGCTGCTGGTTTTAGACCAGCCACTTAAAACACGGCAACATCTTTACCACTTCGATAATTCGTAAGAGAACAGGGCTTTCGGAATTCAGCCCTTTGTGCCAGAACCATCACTGATACTTACTGAAGCCTTTCCTACATGCAAAACCCTACACAGCTGCCGTCTGTGCTCTGCTTTATTCCAAAAATGTAGACTGATTCAAAAAATCCCGCCACCCCTCAAAAACCGTTTTTTGCGACTACTGTAGTCATTCCCTTTTTTGTAGCTCTGCCGTTGTGAAGAAGGCAAGGAAGAGCCGGCAGACATGGTACGATAAATTGGTCAATTCTTAAGCTGCTGATAAGGGTCCAGTCACCTCTACAGAGCAATATCCAGGAAGAAGTTGTTTACTGAAAGCTCCGTGCTCTTCAACAAATTAACTGTGTCTTTATCTGTTTGAACTGCTTTGGTTTGGCAACTCAAGAAAGGGGGAGGTGGTAGAGAGTGACAGGAAATGGGAAATTTTCAATCTGGGTAAAAGGAATGAAATTCTCAGAGTGGATTGCACAGCCACCCAGAACAGGAAACAGGGTAGCAAAAAAAGCCTTATCTGGTGACCTTATTTCCACTGTGCTGATTCCTCTCTTGCTTTCTCTGCTTTATTTAATAAACAATACAAAGTTTCCCAGGCTGAATGTGTACATTAAAATTCTATTGCCGTAGTAAACAGTTACCAGCACACATACACTCCTAGTTGAGTTTCCCTTTTGATATTTGTGCATGGGCCTTCATATTACTAAAAATTATAAGCACTTAAAATAATTTGAGACCCTTTATTTCATGAAATCTAATTAGAGTCACATGGCCAGGCATTATGTGTATTACTGCTCAGGGAAGTGGTCCAAGTCCAACGTTAATTAAATTTGTGATAAAAACAGCACAACCAACTAACAAGTTTAACATACCTGTATTAATATGGTTTGTAGACACTGCACAATAAAGAAAACACTTTTTATGAGCACAAATTCTCATCTCAAATCTATATTTTGTGAGTTTTATTTTTATGACCAAACAAAATTCAGGTCAACACACTTACTCTCAGGTTTACTGATCAGAATACCTAAACTTTGTTTCTATCTTCCTTGCCTAATTATAAATTCAGTTAACTCTTTGAAGGAACATTTGGAAAACACATTTTTTCTATTCCAGGAGAGCAAAGGGCCAAGAATAGCCAAAACACTCCTAAAGACTAACAGGTGAGGGGACTAACCTCACCAGATGGCAAGAAGTCATATCGCACTGTATGCGAAGTGTAGTTTTGGCACTGGGGTAAGTCAAGTAACCAGAGTCCAAACAGAGACTGCAGAAACAGACATGCACATATATGGAAACTCGATTTCTGAGAGCCAGCCTTGCAGATCAGCACGGAACAGGAGGACTTCCCAATGAATGGTGCTGGCGATTATCTTTATGAAACAAAGGAATCTGGACCACTACCTCATACATATGTGTAGTAGTCTAAATCAATTCCACACAAATTTCAGACTTGAATGTGAAAAGAAAAACTGTAAAACAGAAGAGAGCATACCGATGTGATGATGAGGAAAGATTTTGTTATTAAAAAGGCACAAGAAGTACAAATTAATTATATTAAAATGAGAACTATAGATATATTATAAAGCATAAAAAGGCAACTCAAATTGGGAGAAGATATTTGCAACACATAATGGACAGAGGATTGGCATCTAGAATAGAAATACATACACCTGCTCAGTGATCGAGCCAAAAGAAAAATGGACAAAACTTTAGAATGGGTACTTCTGAAAAAGGAAAACTGAATGGCCAATCAATCTACAAAAACTGTTCAATTTCACTAGTATTCTAGAAAATGGGGAAAAAACACAAATTTTAAATACAATTAAAATGCAGTCTCACACGTACCATATTAGTACAATTTTCCAAGTCTGACAAGAGCTGGTATTGGCAAGGACAGGGAACCAACCACCAGGATACTTACTGTTGGTGGGAGTACAAATTGGAACTGAGCACTTCAGAAACACTTTGACATCAGCTGGTAAAATTAGAGATCTATCCTACAACCCTGCAATTCCACTCCTAGGTATGTATACACTCTGCAGAAACTCTTGCATGTGCATACCAGGAGACATGCACAAGAATATGCATAGCAGAAATACTTAAAATAACAAAAAATGCAATAATCAAATTGTCCGTCAGAGTAGATTGAATTAGTCATAAAATGGAATCAAAATAGCAGTGAATGAATTCCAATACACAAACAAGGATGAATCCCAACCCAATGCTGAACCAAAAATTTAGCTGCAGAACACACAGTATGATTAAAGTTGAAAAAATGTACAAGATTTCTGAAACACACACACACAAAAAAAGGAAATGGCAAATATTTTCCTCTTCTACTGGAGAGTAAAAGCTGCATTTTTAAAAGGCAGACTACTGGTTAGTCTAAAGTTCAGTGTGAAACAGTGTGATGCTAAGAATCACAGTGGCCTCATGGGTATAGGGGGTAGGGGGGGTAATGGGGGGCTGCCGCTCTGCTTCTGACATACTTTCCTAGGTCTGGACTAGATCAGCACAAGGGTCTGGCCCTGCTGCCCAGTGAATCACTAATTGGCTGACTTTGGCTGCCCTAGTTTCAGAATGGAGCTAATGAGCCCAGGGTCAGGGGTTCAGTCCCCTTGTGGTCCAGCTGGCTCTGCTCTGTTTCATGCTCACAGGCCACACCATTATTCTGTAAATGTGCCAGGTTAGTAGGAGAGACTGGATAAGAAGAGAAGAACAGATCCATCAGCTCAACTAGAAAGTCAACTTTAAGCTCAAGGCTCTGGTCAGTATACAAATGACAGCATTGTTACTCAAGCAGTTGTGAAGATGTCAACCCAAATCTTACTAAACCAAGTCAGAGCAGAGGAGCCAAGGAACTTACTTGACACCTTCTCTTGCTGCCTGAATTCATATAGAAGGTGTTCCTGTACTTGAGAACGCGCCTTCTGTAGAGGCTGACCTTGTGAGAGAGGAATTCTGAACAAGATGTGATTCTCAAGAAATTAGGCTTTCATGATCTGAAAGTGCCTCATAAATGCATGAGCATGAAATCAACAGGATGGGCAATGTTGATAAAAACTGCTGCTATGTAGCAGGACAATCTCGAAAATGCCTGGAGTCTATTTTGCTTTGTTTGTTTTGAAAATGTCCCTGGTTCATACAGAAAGTACCAGAGAAGGAGTGATTACAGGTAGGTAAAATTGTTAGAAGGCTCTTTCGACTATGGTGAGCGCTGTGAACTGTGTAAGACTGTTGAATCACAGACCTGTACCCCTGAAACAAATAATACATTAAATGTTAAAAAAAAAAAAAAAAGAAGAAGATAGCAGGAGGGGAAGAATGAAGAGGGGGAAATCAGAGGGGGAGACGAACCATGAGAGACTATGGACTCTGAGAAACAAACTGAGGGTTCTAGAGGGGAGGGGGTGGGGGATGGGTTAGCCTGGTGATGGGTATTAAAGAGGGCATGTACTGCATGGAGCACTGGGTGTTATACACAAACAATGAATCATGGAACACTACATCAAAAACTAATGATGTAATGTATGGTGATTAACATAACATAAAAAAAAAAGAAGGCTCTTTCAAAAAAATCAGTATAGCTAATTCAGGGCAGCTTCAGCGAGAATGGAAAAAACACAGTATCATGGACTAAGCGAGACCTACATATATGTTTTCCTACAAGGGGACATTTTGAAAAGCCACTGTTTGTTTTGGGGCGGGGAACAGTACCAGTTAATCTGTACCAAAGATGGGGAAAAGGAAGCCAGCTCTTCACAAATAGCCTCAACAGGAAAGAAACTTAGCTAATGAGAGCATAGAATAGGCAGAAAATCGGAGACTGTTTTGAGGTCATTTTTGTCACTCAGGTTTGAGTTTTATTTCTGAATCTCCAACTCAAGAAATAATTTTGTATAAACAGCCTATGTCTTCACACAAGTTTTGCAAATGCTTCAGTTTCAGGTATTCTCAAAAGAGGCCCGACTGTCTTGTCCTAAACGCGTTATCTTTCTTTTTTGATTGGGTTTTAGCCTCGTTTCATCGCTCCACGTACTTGCCATCTGGCAGTATTTTAGAAACTTCCTTTTGCTTTCTCATAAATTTTGTTGAAAGCAACCACATAATGAAGAGTAAAGACCTTCTACTTAGTCTTAGCGGGAAGCCGGAACTAAGTTCCCTGTGACGCCCCTGTCCAGGCCCTGCTGCACTGTAGATGGAGGTCTACACTGTCTACTTGACTCTCCACACGCCCAGAATTCTTCCTATGAAGATCTTTAAAGAGGGACGTGGACAGATGTTTTCTTTAATCATCACTGGTTAAGACAAATCTGTGGAATGCAGGCCTTCTAGTTTTGTTTGCTTTTTTTTTTTTTTAAGGCAAACAACACGAATTAACAATGTTTCCTCTAGTCCCAAGAACTGCCTGAGATCAAACCATGTTGATCTCTAAACAAAAATGACTTCTAAACCTATGAGATTTGATTATAAACCTTGCCCTTGATTTTATTCTAGGAAATGACACTAAGGGGCGCCCGGGTGGCTCAGTCCTTTTAAGTGTCTGTCTTCGGCTCAGGCCATGATCTCAGGGTCCTGGGATCGAGCCTGGTGTGGGGCTCTCCACTCAACAGGGAGTCTGCTTCTCCCTCTCACTCTCCCTCTCTCTCTGTCTCAAATAAATAAATAAAATCTTTAAAAAAAAAAAAAAGAAATTACACTCAGAAGCTGTGTTCCATAAAAGCCCGGGATATATAATCTTTTGCAATCTGTTAGGCAACTATTTTTAAAAGTGGGGGGGGGAGGGGAGATGTGTATAATAGCTGTTTGGCACGTAATTAAGTTCCATCTCAAATACAAGGTCACAGATCACTGGAGGCCAGTCAGCTCATTTTGTTCTAGGAGATCTACTCATTAAGATGTACTCCTCAGTGAGGCAGGTAAAGCTGCATGGCTGACTATTCTTCTGAGAAAGGGAAGAAACGCTTCTGGGGAGCTGAAAACAAAAGTAGCTTGCTGAAGCTGAAGAGGGAGCAGTAGAGGCAAGGAGCTATTATATTTTTAATAAATCTCACATTCTGAGCACTGAGGAGAACAGCATATTAAGTGATTCAGGGCCCAGAGACAAAAAGACTTTACAACCATGACAGGCAGCGCAAGTACGCAAGAAGTTTGGTACATGCCACACGGCCATTTATGACTAATTGCCAAGGGGCTGATGGAGGTGATAAGTGCTCACGAGTCACAGAGCGCTGGGGGCCAGAGCAACCCTGGGAACTGTCTGACTAGGGGGACCCCAGCCGGCAGGCCTTGGAGGATATGGAGAAAAGTGCAGGGGGAGGGCAGGATGGCAGGAGGGTTGGAAACAAGGATCCATCCAGGTCAGTGAGAAAATGTCAGTCTTAACATGAGGAAACAGCAGGTGCTTACAAAATATTTGTGAAAACATTTAATCCCTAAAAATGTTTAAATACTTAATTCCTAAGTATTTTATCCCTAAAAGAGGGATTTTTTTTTTCTTTAAAAAGAAACTGATTAAAATACTCAAACAGAGAGATCCTGTGAGGTAATTTAGTATGTTTTTGAGTTACTCAAGTGAAGCAAAATTAAGCCAGCTGTTTCAGAAGTACAGACCGGGAAACCAGAATATGAGGGAGACAAACTACGGAAAATCATCCTGAAGAAACCAGAAAATAATATGCACATGTGAAGCGTCGGCTAACACTTTAATTAGCATAAATTCTCATATTATTAAGAAGCAGTGGAGGAACAAAGATGAGAAACCTCAAAAAAGTTTTACAGAAGTACAAGATAAAGGAGTAGAACACGTTGAAGCTTCCAAAAACGAGATGTCACAGAAGACCCGTGGGAAGGCCAATTCCCATTTTAAAAGATGCTCCTTACATTTGAGGAGAGAGGGGAAAGGGCCAGAAACAGACATGAGCGTGTGAGCACGTCCTCAGGGGAGGTCTGAAGGAAAGGAGAGAAACCACCCCATCCAGCAAGACTGCTGAAGCGTGGGAACCTCGGCAACACGGTAAGGGGTGTGCGGAGAACTTTGACCCTGAGCAGATGTGCCTAAATCTGCTTTTCTAAAACAAAATATATTGTGGTGTTCAGAGAGATCTCTGTAAAGGATTTGGAAACATGATCACCACAATTAAGTCTTCAAAGCCAGCTCTTTCTGGCAAATTCCATTTAGGTCCTCTAAGGAAAAATGACACCAAAAACCTAACCCTATAACCAACACTATGTAAAGCAAGAAAAAGAGACCAGTGGGGTCCTTCCCATTCCACAAGGCCCGCACTCAAGACCTCTTGGAGAGGCCTTCCCGGACAACCCCCTGTGTCCCCACAAGCTAGTGTCTCCCAGCCCTAGAACTAAGAGGGCAATGCTCATCCCTACCTCCCAGTGCCTCTGATGTATTCCTTGAATAAATGAGGGAAAGAACTGCAGCCACAAAGAAAGGGACTAGCCTTTAACAATATGAAAACATGGAGGCGACAGGACAGTCGCTAAGGGAAGGAACTCAAGGAACTATACTCCAGGCCTGAGACTGAATATGGTTACATGCTTGCTTTTTTATTAGCCAGCTGGGGATTATTTATTTTGCTATTTTTAGCTCCAAAAATCTTAGCCTTCTCTCCCTACCACTAGCTGTTTTGAAGTCAGATAACAGAGCCAATTTAAATACTAGCGCAAGCGAAACATCCCAGACACAGGTGCTCTTTATTTTATTTTATTTTTTTGAAGATTTTATTTATTTATTTGAGAGAGAGACACAGCGAGAGAGAGAACACAAGCAGGGGGAGCAGAGGGAGAGGGAGAAGCAGGCTTCCCCCAGAACAGGGAGCCCGATGCAGGGCTCGATCCCAGGACCCTGAGATCATGACCTGAGCCGAAAGCAGACGCTTAACAACTGAGCCACCCAGGCGCCCCACAGGTGCTCTTTAAAAAGAAAACAGTAAGTACAAATTCAAAAAACAAACAAGAAAAAAAGATTTCAGGATTGTCTGTGTTACTGTTTTACATGTTTTATGTGAGGGATTTGAAGATGGTGTCATGGAGATAAAGTTTAGGTGGTGATGGTCAAGTTAAACCTGAAGCCAAAGGGCTCACTGCAAGGGCAGGGACCCTCGTGTGATTTCTTCTCAGGCGCACCTTCCCCTGTGTGACCCCACTGTGTCCGTTCCCCAAACAGCGGGCACAGTCCCGCTCAAATTAAACAGAAAACAAACTAAATAAGAATACATTTTTTAACATGATCTCTGCCACATTTTCCCTCCACGAGTGATAATAACCAACATTTATTGAGCAAGAACTTGGCAAAGCACTTTATACATATCTCATCTCACTGAAGCCTCACAAAGGGAGCTAGCTGGACTATGGAGAAACCAAGGAATTTTGTCAAAGCCATGCAGCTAACAAGTGGTTCTAAAGCTTGTGATCTTAAACCACTGCTGTTCTGCTCCATTAATATGGACAACTGAATATTACCCAAGAAACGTACAGCAACAAGAACAATCTATTATCCATCCATCCCATTAACTTTTTATATTTCATAAACACTTTTTAAATCTTTTATAATAAAAAATTCAAACATAGATAAAAGTAAATGAGATAGAATGCCCATGTACCCATCACACAATTTTAACAATTACCACTATCCTGCGATTCCTGCATCATCTTTACCTCAACCTACTCCTCACTCAATTATTATTTTTTGCCCCTTCTTGAGGTAAAAATAAACATATACTGAAATGCACAAATCTCAGCTGTACCATTTAACAAATGGATACCTGCATTTAGTAATCCATACTTCTCTTATAATTCAGAACATTTCCATCTCCCAGAAAGTGCCTCCACATCCTCCCCAGTCAAATCCCACCCCCAGGGGCAACCATTGCTTTTGTTTATTTTTTCCACCTTATTTTTGCCTCTTCTAGAATTTCTATAAATGGAATCACACAGAATGTCCTCTTGTATCTGGCTTTTGCTCAGCATATATTTGAGGTCTATCCCATGTTGTTAAATGTATCACTGGCTCATTCCCTGTATGAATACAACACAATTTGTCTATCCAGTCTTCTATTGATCCACATTTGGGATGTTCCCATTCTGGAGCTATTACAAATACAGCCACTATGAACATTTTTGTACAAGCCTTTTAATGAACATGTGGTTCATTTTTCCTAGGAGTGGAATTTCTAAGTCAAAAGGTAGATAAAACTGCTAAACCTTTTTCCAAAGTTGATGTACTATTTTATATTTCCACTGTAATGTATAAGAGTTGCTTACAGCCTCACCAGCATTTGCTGTTGTCAGTCTTTCTACTGGGTACAGAGCACTAGCTCATTGTGGTTTTAATTTGCATTTCTCTGATGACTAATGATGTTGACCATCTTCTCATGTGCTTACTGACCATTCATACATTTTCCTTTGTGAAGCACTGACTTAAGGTTTCTGTCCATCTTTTAAAAAGTGGATTGTGTGTTGTTGTTGTTTTTTAATTTGAGAGAGAGCGTATGCACACTTGTGTGAGCAGAGGAGGGTCAGAGGGAGAGGGAGAGAGAGACTCTTGAGCAGGCTCCACACCCAGAGCAGAGCCCACCATGGGGCTGGATCTCAGGACCCTAAGATCATGACCTGAGCCAAAATCAAGAGTTGGATGCTTAACCGACCAAGCCACCCTGGCACACCAAAAGTGGATTGTTTTTATTACTGAATTATACAGTTCTTTATATATATGTGTGTGTGTATGTGTATATATATATATATATATACACATACACATATATATATATATATATACACACACACACACACATATATATATATATATATATATATACACATACACACACACATATATATAAATTCAGGATACAGATCCTTTATTGTATATACATTTTGCCACTTGTTTCAGGCTATTGATTATTTATTTTAATAGTGTTTTGATAAAAATATTTAATTTTGAAGAAATACAATTTATAAATTTTTCTTTTGTGGTTATTGCTTTCTGAATCCTATCTAATAAATAGTTGCCTATCCCTACTCCATGAATGTTTCCTTTCATATTCTTTTTCTAAAGCTTTATAATTTTAACTTTTACATTTAGGTCCAGGCTCTATCTTAAATGAAGTTTTATATATGATGTGGGATATTAGTTGAAGTTCATTTTTTAAACATGGTTATCCAGTTATTCCTGCACCATTTGTTGAAAACATTATTGTTTCCTCACTGAATTACCTTGTTCCTTTGACAAAAATCAATTGCCCAGTAAGTGAGGGTCTATTTCTATCCTTATACCACACTTTTCTCTCTTCTGACATTACCACACTGTTTTGACTATTGCATCTTTGTACTGTAAATCTTGAGTCAGATAACTTACATCCTCTACCTTTATTCTTCTTAAAAACTGTTTTGGTAAGTCTAGATCCTTTGCAGTTCTATATAGAGTTTAGAAACATCTTGTCAGTTTCTACATTTAAAAAGCCTGCTGGAATTAAGATTGAGATTGTATTCAATCTCTATACTACTTCGGGGAAAACTAACATTTTGACAATATTGAGTCTTCTAATCCATGAATGTGGTATTTCTTTCCATTTATTAGAATCTTTTTTTTTTTTTTTAGCAAGACTAAGCCTGTATTTACTTGACAGAAACAAAGTTATTACTATTATTATTATTAAAGATTTATTTATTTGAGAGAGAGAGAGAGAGCGCATGGGGAAGGGGCAGAGGGAAATGCAGAGAGTCTTAAGCAGACTCCCTGCTGAGCATGGAGCCCAATGCAGGGCTTGCTCTCACAACCCTGAGATCATGACTTGAGCCGAAACCAAGAGTCAGACACTTAACCAACTGCGCCACCCAGGCACCCCCAAAGTTATTATTTTTTTAAATAAACAACCTCATTGAGACATAATTGATACCGAAAAACTGCACATATTTAATGTATGCAATTTTATGAGTTTGGACATACCCATATTCCCATGCTACCAAACTGGAATCTTTAAAAGAAAAATGTCGTCAAAAATATCTTATCCCAAAGTTAAAGCTGCTTTCTATTTCATTCTACCCTACTCAAAAACTTATTAGCTATTGTACTATTTTAGTCAGATTACCTCAAATAATAGTAATAATTCCAAACAGAGAAAAATGTAAATGTAAATGTACATCAATTTACATCAAAATGTAAATAAGGGAACTATATGAGCTAATCAAGCAAGACAACCACGACTGTGTTAAAGCATATTTTTTGTTTGTTGTATACATTTTTTTAAGCAGCATGTTAAGGGGATGGTCATACAGGCTATCTAAGAGTAAGGGAAATTAGTCACAAGATTTGAGGTCCTGAAGTTGGACAACATAAGTTAAAAAAAAAAGGAGATGCTGGCTAAAAGATAATCAAAAGTGGAAACCCCAGGTTCCTCATGATAGCACAAGACAGCCTCTCTCATTAACTTTTTTTTTTTTAAAGATTTTATTTATTTGAGAGAGACACAGCCAGAGAGGGAACACAAGCAGGGGGAGTGAGGGAGGGAGAAGCAGGCTTCCTGCTGAGCAGGGAGCCCGATGTGGGGCTCGATGTGGGGCTCGATCCCAGGACCCCAGGATCATGACCTGAGCCAAAGGCAGACGCTCAACGACTGAGCCACCCAGGCGCCCCTCTTATTAACTTCTGAAACATAGTCAAGTGTGATTTGTTAGAGAAAAAGCATTGGCTAGGCTGGTATGTGGTATCTTATACTCTAGTGTCACAAGTCAACTCTCTTATAACAGTAAGAACAGACCAAGAAGTGACAGAGAAGCAATTCTGTAACAGAAGAGGGAAAACCCTTAGTGGGGAACAAGAAAGGATGGGTTTGGCCTCAGTGGTACTTTTTCTGAGACTAACATCCAGCAACGGTCAAGTCTTCTGCGGCCACATTAATGAGACTACTAAGGTATTAATGATGTACAAACTTTGAATGTGATCTGGATACATCTTTTCCTTTGTGAATAAAAGGTGCTTCAGAGATAACTGAACCAAGTTTTTTTTTTTTTTTTTTTTTTTTTTTTTTTTTTAAAGATTTTTTTTATTTATTTGAGACAGAGAGAGTGAGAGGGAGGAGGGTCAGAGGGAGAAGCAGACTCCCTGCCGAGCAGGGAGCCCGATGCGGGACTCGATCCCGGGACTCCAGGATCATGACCTGAGCCGAAGGCAGTCGCCCAACCAACTGAGCCACCCAGGCGCCCAACTGAACCAAGTTTTAAAACTGCTTTTCTCTGCTGTGTAGTAGAGAAGATTTTGACTAGACACAGAAGCTTACAGGATAGAATGTCAGTCTTTAATAATTTTAAAAACATCCTAATTCTTGAAATGTATCAGTTTAACTATTAAAAATATCCAGTACTCACCAGAGGTATCCAAGCTTCATGGTATAGTGTACATTTTAAATGTACCTGCTATTTAAATTTGCATAATTAACTCAAATTACAATAATTACAAAATCACGACAAATCCTAAAGTGTGTGTGTGTGTGTGTGTGTGTGTGTGTGTTGGAGGTAAAGGTGAGGGTCACAGAAAGAAAATCCTCTGTTAGGTGTTTTTCAGCACTGTAGTCTTGTCATTTTTTCCCTAAAAGAAGGATTGGACAGAAAATAACTAAAAGAAATATGGCCAGGTCTGGAGAAACATATGCTATTGCTTTAAAATGAACATGAAAGAGATGGGTCTGGGTCATGCACACGCACATCTATGGATTACTCATGCTCTCTTCCAGAGCCTATCCCTGACACAGCTGTGAAGTAGGCAAAATTTATCTTTAGATTCTCTTACCTCCCCTTCTGGGCTACAGTTTTCTCTTCTGCTCAATGCCTCATGCAGTCCACAGTAGCACCAAACCCAGGCCTGCCCTGTTTGGAATGTGGCCTTTTCCTTAAAGCGGTGTTTTTCCTTTCCCCTCTTGCTCTACTTCTCTCCAATCCTCCAATAAAGTTGAAGTTAAATTCTCTTCTTCTCAGTTAATCAATTGTAAGGAATGTAATGTAAATGAATTCACACTGGTGTATAAATGACTAGTGTTTTTTTATTCCTCCCATGTGTACTAGCATTCTAGAGGTTTGTTAAACTAAAGGAATATATTCCTTAGGAGGAAACCTCAATCTGTAGGATACCCAATGAAGAAACTTTGGAGAGGTCTGGGTTTCCTCAAACCATACAAGCACCATCAGACTGGCAGAATTCTTCATAGGGCCAGGCCTTGTCACCCCTAATAGAGGTAAAGTCACTACCCCCATTGACTAGCAAAGGGCTGGTGAAAAACTGTGGTGGATGCACAGATTTTGAAAACCTATTTAAAAGTGAAATGCATATCTAAAAGTAACGTAATTCCAACAGTTTCCTCTTCTCAATGTAAGATAAAACTGAATGATAACAAGGGTGCCAAGACCATTCAGTGGGGAAAAGACAGCCTTGAACAAACGGTGCTCGGGAAACTGAATATCCATAGGCAAAAGAATGAAACTGCTCCCATACCTTATACCATATACAAAAATTAACTCAAAATGCATCAAAGACCTAAAGGTGAGACCCAAAACTATAAAACTCTTAGGAAAAAAAACACAGGGAGAAAGCTTCATGACAATGAATTATTTGATATGACACCAAAACACAGACAACAGCAACAAATAAATTGTACTTCATCAAAATTTAAAACTTTAATGTATCAAAGGATACTATCAACAGAGTGAAGAGGCAACCTATAGAATGGGAGAAAATATTTGCAAATCATATATCTGGTAAGAGATTAATATCCAGAATATATAAAGAATTCCTACACTCAACAACATAAAAAACCAAACAACTCAATTTAAAAATAGGCAAAGGACTAGAGCAGACATTTCTCCAAAGGAGATATACAAATGGTATATATAATCACATGAAAAGATGCTCAACATCATTAATCATCAGGGAAATGTAAATCAAAACCACAATGAGATATCACTTCACACCCATCAGGATGGCTACTATGGAAGGAAAGAAGGAAGGAAGGGAGAGAGAGAGAGAGAGAGAGAAAGAAAGAAAGGTTGATGAGGATATAGAGAAAATGGAACTCTTGTGCATTGCTAGTGGAAATGTAAAATGTAAATGTGGAAAACCGTATGATGGTTCCTCAAGAAATTAAAAATATAATTACCAAATGATCCAGCAATTCCACTTCTAGTATATACCCAAAAGAACTGAAAGCAGGGACTCAAACATATTTTTACATCCATGTTCATAGCAGCATTATTCACAAAATCCAAAAGCTGGAAGCAACTCAAGTGTCCTTTGACAGATGAATATATAAACAAAATATGGTGTATACATATACCATACAATGGAATATCACTCAGCCCTAAAAGGGAAGGAAATTTTGACACATGCCATAACATGGATGAATCTTAAAGACATTATGCTAAGTGAAATAAGCTTGTCATAAAAGGACAAATGTTGTATGATTCCACCTCTATGAGATGCCTAGAGTAGTCAGATTCATAGAGACAGAAGGTAGAACAATAGTTGCCAGGGACTAAGGGGAGGGGGCAATTGGGAGTTAGTATTTAATGGGTATAAAGTTTCATTTGGGGATGATGGAAAAGTTCTGGGAATGGATGGTGGTGAATGTGAATGTACTTTCACGCCACTGAATTGTATACTCAAAAAGAGTTAAAATGAGGGCGCCTGGGTGGCTCAGTTGGTTAAGCGACTGCCTTCGGCTCAGGTCATGATCCTGGAGTCCCTGGATCGAGTCCCGCATCAGGCTCCCTGCTCGGCGGGGTGCCTGCTTCTCCCTCTGACCCTCCCCCCTCTCATGTGCTCTCTCTCTCTCATTCTCTCTGTCTCAAATAAATAAATAAAATCTTTAAAAAAAATAAAAATAAAAAAAAATAAAAAAAAGTTAAAATGAAAAAAAAATTTTTAAGTTAAAATGATAAATTTTATGCTTACCACACACACACAAAATTGAACAAGATTTTGAGGTGATTACCACACAAACTCAAGTTTATAATCTAAAATATATGTCCAGTTTTAAAAAAATATTTAATACTAAAAAAATACATAATACTAAAAAAAGGTGATCTGATTCTTCCATTTTGACTCTGGGACATGCAACAATAAGGACTTCCCAGTCTCCCCAGATCTAGTTTTTCTTGTTGTTGTTTTTTAAGTATAACTAACATACAGTGTTGTATTAGTTTCAGGTGTACAATATAATCACTCAATACTTCTACACATTGCGGCAGCTGGATGGCTCAGTTAGTAGAGCATGAGACTTTTGATCATGGGGATGTAAGTTTGAGCCCCATTTTGGGTGGAGAGTTTACTTAAAAAAACAAATAAAATCTAAAAACAAACAAAAAACAACAACACTTCTACACATTACTCAATGCTCATCTTGATCCCGTTATCTATTTCACCCATCTCCCCTACCCACCTCCCCTCTGGCAACCACCAGTTTCTTCTCTGTATTTAAGAGTCGGGTTTTTTTTGTCTTTTTCTTTGTTTTGTTTCTTAAGTTCCACATAGGAGTGAAATCATATAGTATTTGTCTTTCTCTGACTTATTTCACTTAGCATTATAACTTCTAGGTCCATCCATCTTATTGCAAATGGCAAGATCTCATTCTTTTTTATGTTTATTACTCCACTATATATATGTGTGTGTGTGTGTGTGTGTATACATGTGTGTATATACATATACACATATACCACATCTTTATCCATCTATCAATGGACAAAGGTTGCTTCCGTATCTTGGCTATTGTAAATAACACTACAATGAACATATGGGTGCATATATCTTTTCGAATTAGTGTTTTTGTTTTTTAGAGGGCAAATACCCTGGAATGGAATTAGTGGATCATATGGTAATTTTATTTTTAATTTTTTGAGAAACCTTCATACTGTTTTCCACAGTGGCTGCACCAATTTACATTCCTACCAACAGTGCATGAGGGTTCCTTTTTCTCTACATCCTCGCCAACATTTGTTATTTCTTGTCTTTTTGATACTAGCTATTCTGACAGCTGTAAGGTGATATCTCACTGTGGTTTTGATTTGCATTTCCCTGGTGATTAGTGATGTTGAGTATCTTTTCATGTGTCTGTTGGCCATCTGTATGTCTTTCTCTGAAAAATATCTAGTCAGGTCCTCTGCCCATTTATAATCAGATTATTTGGGTTTTTTTTTGGTGTTGAGTTATACAACTTCATTATATATTTTAGACATTAACCCCTTATTGGATATATCATTTGGAAATACCTTCTCCCATTCAGTACACTACCTTTTTGTTGATGGTTTCCTTTGCTGTGTGAAAGCTTTTTATTTTGGTGTAATTCCAATAGTTTAATTTTGCTTTTGTTTCC
Organism: Neomonachus schauinslandi; assembly: GCF_002201575.2. NCBI lineage: Eukaryota > Metazoa > Chordata > Mammalia > Carnivora > Phocidae > Neomonachus > Neomonachus schauinslandi. The sequence goes on from NC_058411.1 coordinate 45,294,555, forward strand.
CTTGCTTGAGGAGACATACCTAGAAATATGTGTTTATGACCAATGCCAAGAAATTACTGCCTGTGTTTTCTTCTAAGAGTTTTATGGTTTCAGGTCTCACATTTAGGTCTTCAATCCATTTTGAGTTTATTTTTGTGTATGGTGTGAGAAAGTGGTCCAGCTACTGGACAGCCTCATGCAAAAGAATCAAACTACATTACTTTCTTACACCACCCACAAAAATGATCATTGGATCTAGTTTAACAGCAATTTGGTTGGCTGGACTAGATGGAGTAGGCCACACCAAGCAGAAGGTCTATAAGCTCTGGCTGGCCCAACTGCCGACGCTGCTGGCCCCTGGCAGCATTTGTGGCCACCCTCAGAAGAAACACCCTGGGCCCTTACAGAGCAACCCTGTGTGAACTGCTTCCAACCACAAGTCTGAGAAGGGCTTTGCCCCGTCTCTGATTAACAGTACCAGAGTCCCCACTCCCCCCGCTTTTTTTTTTAAGATTTTATTTATTTGAGAGAGAAAGAGTGAGCAAGCAAGAGAGAGAAAGAGCATGAGCAGAGGGAGAGGGAGAAGCAGGCTCCCCACTGAGCAGGGAGCCCAATGCGGGGCTCGATCCCAGGACCCTGGGATCATGACCTGAGCCGAAAGCAGATGTTTAATCCACTGAGCCACCCAGGTGCCCCACCCCACTCCCCTTTCCACAGTGGACAACTGGATTTAGTACATATGACAAGATTCTCCTTGACCAAACTTCAGTGAGGCTCCTCTGAGACCTTTTTTCGACTAGGCCTCAGCCTTGACCTTCATCCTTGCTGGGATCAAGTTCCTCGTCCCCCAACTTTGATATGTATGTCTTTGTCCTGCCTTTGGCAAGAATCCTGTTAAGGTGATTTGGCAAGTTCCTCCATCTTTGATGTCTCCTCTTGGTAATTTTCCATCCACTGACCCCTTCTCTCTGTTAGCTGGCTATTAATCTCCAGCTGTCTTTATTATATTTGGAGTTGAGCACCAACTCTCTCCCCTACTGCAATGCTCTTACTCAAGAGTCCTGAATAAAGTCTTCTTCATTATTTTAACAAAAATAAGTCTTGGGGCGCCTGGGTGGCTCCGTCGGTTGAGCACCTGGCTCTTGATTTCGGCTCAGGTCATGATCTCAGGGTCCTGGGATTGAGCCCTGTGTCAGGCCCAATGCTCAGTGGGGAGTCTGCTTCTCTCTCTCTCTCTCTCTCCCTCTGCCCCTCCCCCGCTCTCACTCTCTCTCAAATAAATAAATAAAATCTTAAAATAATTTTAAAATTATTTAAGTAGGTTAAAAATTTAAAATTTAGAATAATTTTTCAGAGTAATTTTTTTTTTAAAGATTTTATTTATTTGACAGAGAGAGACACAGCGAGAGAGGGAACACAAGCCGGGGGAGTGGGAGAGGGAGAAGCAGGCCTCCCGTGGATCAGGGAGCCCGATGCAGGGCTCGATCCCAGGACCCTGGGATCATGACCTGAGCCGAAGGCAGACGCTTAACGACTGAGCCACCCAGGCACCCCTCAGAGTAATTTTTAACATACATCAATAGTAATCTTGGAAGTTTTAGCATTTCAGAAGTAATAATCCCACAGGAGTCACAGTTACTGACAAAGTCATCAATAACTTATCCAATCATCTAATTGCGTTCTGGTAAATAAAATCCAACAGTGGTTGAGCCCTAGGTTCATAATCTTCTAAGAATTAGAAAATTTAGTGATCATACTTGAGCTCTCTTGAGAGAATGGAAAAGAAATTATTCATGGTGATTTAAAAAGCAATAACTAAGGCCTGAACTACTGTTGCAGGGATTCCAAATCCTAGACCCATTTACTATCTCCACCGGTCTACCCTACCCCACAGCCCGCACACTTCTACCCACGCTATACCCTCAGCCTCAGCAAAATACACACACCTGCTGCTCTTGTTTTGGAAGGGCATCCGTTACCCACTTTTCCCTCCCGCTCTGTAGGATCCTCAGACACATGCCCTGGCCCCTCAGGGCTGTGGCGCTAGGCCGTGGCACTCTGAGAAAGCGGAGGAGGCTGCTGAAGCTGTAGGCCACGTGGGATGTTGGTGCAACATAATCCTGGCTGTGCTTAGCAGAGACATCGCATGTGTGGGCGTGACTCACTGGAGGAGCTGTCTCTCCGGGAGGAAGGATGGAGCAGCCTCTCCAAATGCCATTTAGGTACATTAAGTGGTGGAAAACCACTTGGAAGAAGCAGGAAGCTGAAGGCCAGAACTTATCCCTGGTACATGACGGCTTTCTGCATTCAGCCGGCACAGACTCATTCAGAAGGAAACAATTCATTCTCTTCACCCAATGAGAAAGAAGTATGTCTTTGTCCTTTGTCAAGGTGTCCCAGGGAAGCCTGTGTGGCTCTCACTAACAGAGAGTAAGTGCCTTTCGTTTGCATCACAACTAGCCTCCTGTATGGTCAATTACAGAAAATATTGTATTAATGTTTCTGGAGATGCCGTTTCATCAGAGATCCTTTCCACTTAGCATTGGGAGATCCTCCTGGGGTGCCTGGGTGGCTCAGTCATTAAGCATCTGCCTTTGGCTCAGGTCATGATCCCAGGGTCCTGGGATCAAGCCCCGCATTGGGCTCCCTGCTCAGCGGGAAGCCTGCTTCTCCCTCTCCCACTGCTTGTGTTCTCTCTCTGGCTGTGTCTCTCTCTGTCAAATAAATAAAATCTCAAAAAAAAGGAGATCCTCCTTGGACCCAAGGCCATTTGGATTTCCCAAGCAAGGGATGTTGACTGAATTGGGTAAGTGAGCCATTTGTCTTTTTTTTTTTTTTAAGATTTTATTTATTTATTTGATAGAGAGCACAAGCAGGGGGAGTGGCAAGCAGAGGGAGAGGGAGAAGCAGGCTCCCCGCTAAGCAGGGAGCCCAAAGAGGGACTCGATCCCAGGACCCTGGGATCATGACCTGAGCCAAAGGCAGATGCTTAACTGACCGAGCCACCCAGGCACCCCAGCCATTTGTCTTAATTAACTTTATTATTAACTTCCTGATCTTGGTTATAGGCCCCACAATTAATTGGTTTCTAAATGAGAATGGTATCCAATTTTTTAAAATGGCAATCATTTGATTCATCAAGTCTTCTAAGTAAAACAAAAAAAAGCTTTCTTTCTCATAAAAGTAGTATCTTGGGGATTTCTGACTGGTAATCAGCTAATTGTTAATCACCTAAACATATACACCCTCCCCACCCCCATCAAATTCTAATTTGATATTTTTCCTGTTTAAAAAACTAAGTTATTTGCATTGCTTACAGAATATGCCTTTAAATAAATTCTATTTCAAAAAATCTATAATTCAGAAGTCTCACGAACTGTGTTCTTTCTGTTCTATTGTCCAAAGACATTTTTTTAAAGTATGACATGAACCATCTCTATATATATCTGCAGCAAAAACAATGCCAAGACAGTGAGTCAGCCAAAGTGAAGACATTACATGATACACTATATGACTTCCATTTTTGGACCAAAAGGTACCATGACAGTGATTTTAACTAGACCATATGACATTGCATAAAAATGTATTTCAAAAGGAAGAATTTTTTCTTAGCTATCTGTACTACATCATGCAATTCTTTGTTCCTGATTAACTAATGTTATCTGTCTTTATATATCTAATGGGTTTTTCCCCATCAAATAATATTTTTTGATGAATAGTAATTAATCAAATGTTCCCCTCTGTTTAAAAAAAAAAAGGAAGAAAAAAAGAAAAAAGAAAAAGCCAAGGTTGCTATGGGCTAAATCTAGCTTAATTAGTTTTGTTTTGTTTTGTTTTTGGTTTTTAAGATTTATTTATTTATTTAAGGAGGGGACAGAGAGAGAGAGAGAATCTTAAGCAGACTCCCTGCTGAGCATGGAGCCCAATGCAGGGCTCCACACAGGGCTCAATCTCACCACCCTGAGATCATGACCTGAGCTGAAATCAAGAGTCGGAAGCTTAACCGACTAAGCCACCCAGGCGCCCCTAGCTTAATTAATTTTTTAGCAAATATATTAAGTAAAGCTGAAGGAAACATATTTTAGAAAAGCCTGTTTTCAGTGACTTCAATGTCTTCTCATTAACTTTTTAAAAAACTCAAGCTCTTAGTTTTCTCTTATGTTATGAACTAATTAACTGAAAAGCATATCTGGTTTTAATTCCCAAGCCCAGCTCAATTCAGAAAAGCTCTTAGTCACAGAACTTCAGATGCAGGGTCTGTCTTGTCCACTGACTGTGCCCACGGCAAAGATTAGGAAAGTATATTAGAGAAGATAGGGCCATCAAACTGATTTAGTCAGGCATTATTAGGGTATGTGTTTCCTACCCAGAATTTTGTGTGATCCTAATTAAGTCCTAGGAGGAAAATTACATCTCATATTGATTTATCTCTGACTCTAAGTTTTGTTAAAGCCAACATTAGCTAAATAATTTCCCTAGAAATTTTGCATCAAAATTGATGGCATCTATCTCATACAAGACAACTAAAGCTGTGGAAATGTTCCAGAATAGAGAAACATGATAACTTGATCCTCTACTAAAGAAAAAAAATGCTTTAAAGGACAGTATTAGATCAATGAATACAATTAGAATACAGATTATGGAATAGATGCAAATATTATATCAATATTAAATTTACTTTACTTGATAATTAGATTAGTAAGAGACTATCCCTAGACTTAGGAAATACACACTGATGCATTTAGAAGAGTTATGGTACATACAACTTACTCTTAAATGGTTCAGAAAAAGAAATTTTGTGTGTGTGTGTATGTGTGTGTGTAGGAAGAGAGACAATGCATACACAATGATAAAGTTAAATGGGTAAAGTAGATGAAGCCAAGAGGGTATATGGGTTTTATATACCCATAGAGGGTATATGGGTTTTCTCTGTACTATTCTTTTTTCAAAGATTTTTATTTATTTGAGAGAGAAAGTGAGTAAGAGAGAGAGAGAGAACACAAGCAGGGAGGGGCAGAGGGAGAGGGAAAAAGCAGACTCCCTGCTAAGCAGGGAGCCTGACATGGGGCTCAACGTGGGGCTCAACATGGGGCTTGATCCTGGGATTCCAGGATCATGACCTGAGCCGAAGGCAGACAGATGCTTAACAGACTGAGCCACCCAGGCACCCCTTCTCTGTACTGTTCTTATCCTTGCAACATTTCTGTAAGTTTGAAATTATTTCCAAGTAAAATGTTTTTAAAAATCAATGAAGGATGAGTTTAATATGGTTTGGAGAAAGGGCCAATGACTGACTGGTTAAGTTCTTTAAGGCTCCTCTAAGGAGTTATTACTTGCAAATTGGTAGATATTTTCTTCAAGGGATTACTATAAAAATGACATAGCCCACTAAAATCTCTTACGATCGTATCTATCCTTTAATGTAGATTTTTCATACTTGTATTAGTCAGAGTTCTCCAGAAAAACAGAACCAGTAGAAGAGAATGTGATTTTAAGGAATTGGCTCATGTGATAGTGGGGGTGACAAGTCCAAAATCTGCAGGGTGGGGGGTTGGGCAGGCAGACAGGCTAGAAATTCAGGGGAGTTGCTACTGCAGTCTCAAGCCTGATGCTCAGGGCAGCAGGCTGGAAATCCAGGCAGGGTTTCTATGCTGCAGTCGGGGGAACTTCAATCTGTCTCCTAGGCCTTCAACGAATTGCATGAGGTCCTCTCAGATAATGGGCTTTATTCAAAATGTCTACTGACTTAAGTGTCAATCACATCAAAAAATACCTTCACAAAAACATATTGTCTGGCATTTGACCGAACAACTGGATGCCATAGCCTAGCCAAACTGACTAGAAAGGCAAATTGTAGAGACCAACCAGTTCTAAGTACCCATGAAATAACTATAAAATAACATCAAATGACAGAATGACAGCCACAGTGCCCAGCTTCAGAGCACAGGATTCAAGGCAGATGAGAAGGACCTGGGGAAGGGTTGGGCTCAGAGACACAGGAGTAGGGCAGGATTTAAGGGTAAGGTTTAGGTTGGGGGATGGGAGGTTCTTCCAGATGAACTCAATTAACTCTTTTCTCTTCCTGGTCTTTTTACTTTTGGGGAGTTTTAAAACAGACAAAACAAGACCTCACTAAGTAGCATTATGTTATATGGTTTAATGCCCTACTAAATGAGCCTCCTCAATTAATAAATCCAGCAGATTTATAGCAGAACTTTCATACTATAAAGAGCTACAGCATTGAAAGGTTGGCTTAAAGTTTTCTAACTATCTTAATTATTTAAATATGTGGGAAACTTTTGTTTGCCTTTCATATGAAAGCCACAGAATTTAATTTTTTTAATTCAGTATTAGTCTGTAAAAGTTTTTGGACTTTTGAAACTATATTATGGACTTACTATTTTATGACTTTGCGTGGTTTTCTTAATTGAAAATCCAAGCATAATTTTAAAAGAGAAAACTAATCACTATATCTAATTACTAAAAAAGTTTAAGCATTGACATTATTTCATTTAACTTAAATACAACTTTTAAAAATAATGACTCCCAGATGGACAGGAAGTTACCATGGGGCAGCTGGAGGTGAAAGAAGTTCATGTTATTAAAGAAGCCCTTTTAAACATCTCAGCTTAATCCATGTGAACTTTCCAAACTGCATCTGTAAACTCAATCTTAAAATATCAGGAAAAATCTTGGAATCCCAGGCCTCTGACTTCTTTTTTTTATTGTTGTTAACACTAATGAGAGAGAAATGAAGAGAAATAAAATTTTGTGTCTCTGTAGCAAACATCAAGCCCTCATTTAAATCTGCATGCAGCTACTTATATGAGTCCATGGGACTCATCAAGAGGTCTTCTTAGATTACTTCTGCATGTGCAAATAGAGTAAAGCCTTGCTCTGCCCAGGGCCTTGCATGTATTAATAAGCATTTGCTCCTCTAACAGTCATTTAGTACATGCCTGCTGGATGCTAAACTCTACATAAACATTGACCTTAAATGGGTTCGGTGAGTACATAGCGCTGACCGGGTGCACACAGGAAGTTCACTGGGAGCCTTTGGAGGTGCCTGAGGGCATGGTGCAGAAGCTTCTCCGCAGGGCGCTCTTTTAGGTGGCAGGCCTAGAAGTCACTGGCCATATTTCGCAGACTCATCAAGTGGCATCTGTCACAAAACAAGGCTGTATTTGACACCTTCATGGTACTCCCTCTCCCCTCGGCTCTTCAGATGCCATTTTTCCCCCTGGTTCTCCCTTCTGTGGCTTCTCTCTCCTTGGAGGGCGCTCTCTTCCCCCCATTGCACACACTTTCCCAGGGTGCAGTCATCCACGCTGTCCCTTCAGCATCCTCTAAAGGCAGGCTGGTGACCCCCAAATCCCCACTTCAACTCAGACCTCTCCTCTGCAGTGCCAGTCCAGTTCAGATACCTCTCAAGTGTCTCTTAAATGTCTCAAAGACATCTCAAATGCACAATGTCCAAGGCAGAACTCATTATGATCCTCTCCCAATCTCCCACCAGCTGCCAACATCCCCTCCCTACCCCACCCGCTGTGGCACCATGACTGACTCAGGTCTGAAAGTCCCTCCACCGCCCCTCCTGCCCTCTCACAGGCCAGAGCCACAGACATCTTGTCAGCCACCTAGGAGTGCCTCAAGTCTACTCCCTGAACATTTTTTGAACCTAACCCTTTTTTAAAAAAAGATTTTGTTTATTTATTTGACAGAGAGACACAGAGAGAGAGGGAACACAAGCAGGGGGAGTGGGAGAGGGAGAAGCAGGCTCCCTGCTGAGCAACTAGCCCGATGCAGGACTCGATCCCAGGACCGTGGGATCATGACCTGAGCCAAAGGCAGATGCTTAACAACTGAGCCACCCAGGTGTCCCTGTCCAACTCTTTCTATCTCATGCCTTAGTCCTAGACCTCACCATTCCCTGTCTGGATTACTTTCATTACCTGACACAATTCTTCTAACTCCAGTTGTGGCCCCTTATAATCAGGCCTCAACACCAAAGGGTCTTTCTAAAACTCAGTTGCTTTCAGTGGTTCTCTATTACTATCAATATAAAGTCCTAAAAAAAAGGAAAGAAAAAGAAATAGGGAGAAAAAAAATGTGTGTATGTGTATACACGTACGTACGAGTGTGTGTGTGTGTGTGTGTGTAAGTGTAATATAAGCATGGGGTCTCTAAAGACGGGCCCCCACCTACTTTTCAAGGCAGGATAGTATAGTTTAGGTGCATCAACTCTGGAGTTTGAACATATGGGTTCAAATTCGTAATTTATGAGTTATGTGCCCTTGAATATGTTGATGCCTCCTTGTCTCTATTAGTTACCTCCTGCTGCATAACAAATCACCTAAAAACTTAATAGCTTAAAACAAACTACTTATTGTGCCAGAGGTTGTATGGGGGTCAGGAATTTGGGAGGGGCTTAGCTAGGTAGTTTTGGCTCAGGATTTCTCGTAAGTTTGCAGTCAAGGCTGGAGCTGCAGTCATTTGAAGGCTTGACTGGGGCTAGAAGATCTTGCCAAATGGCTCTGCACATAGCAGATGGCAGGAGGCTACAGTTCCTTAATGGCTATTGGCAGGAGGGCTCACTTTCTTGCCATATGGGCCTCTCCATAGGGTTGCTTCAGTGTCCTCATCAAATGGCAACTGGCTTCCTCCAGGGTGAATGATCTGAGGAAGAGATCTAGTTTCAGAAGTCACAAATCATCACTTCTGCCATATTTTATTAGGTGGAAGCAAGTCACTAACTAGCTCACAATCAAGGGGAGAGGAATTAGAATCTACATTTTCTTTTCTTTTTTTTTTTTTTAAGATTTGATTTATTTGACAGAGAGAGCACAAGCAGAGGGAGAGAGAGGGAGAAGCAGGCTCCCTGCTGAGCAAGGAGCCCGATGTGGGACTCGATCCCAGGACCCTGGGATCATGACCTGGGTGGAAGGCAGCTGCTTAATCAACTGAGCCACCCAGGCGTCCCTAGAATCTACATCTTAAAGGGAAGAATATCAAAAAATTTGTGGACATGTCCTCCTCCATAAATGTCTTCCTCTATAAAATGGAGATAATGGTAACTATTTCATGGAGTTAGATGAGGATTAAATGAGCTAATACATACTAAGTGTTCAGCATGGTGCATCACACATGGCATTCCCGAATTTATTTTCCCTCACCCCTCCCTCATCAGCTCCCTCACAAATCCTGTCTCCTGACCTTTCTGAATACTTGCCATTCCCTGAACAAGTTAAGCCAACACCTCTGCTCTGTCTTTCTGGAAGACTCTCCTACTCCATACCTTTCCTCCTTTCCTCAGTGGGTCCATCTCCAAGCAGCTCCCCAAAATCTCTCAGGCTGGCTAAATACCCTGCAGCTCAGCCAGGCACTTCCTACCTATACCTGCTTTCTCTCTCCCTCGATTATGATCATGAGAGCAGGTGTATCTTTCCCCAGGAATCATCCCCTCTTCAGGCAGGTCCTCCTTGACATTCCCAGGCAGAACCAGGAGCTCCCTCCCATGAGATTTCTTGAAACTTCAAACATATTTCTGTTTGTGCATCTTTACATTGCAATTGTCTTTGTCTCCCACTAACACTGACAGTTTTGTCTTATTCGTCTTTGTAGTTTCAGGCACAGCATAGTGCCCAGAAGACAGTAAGCGTTCAACATATAATTTGTTGAACAAATGGATAAGTATCTAAAACTTCAGAGAATACTTTTAACATGCAGAAGGAAGAGCGCCTGGGTGGCTCAGTCGTTAAGCCTCTGTCTTCGGCTCAGGTCCTGATCCCAGGGTCCTGGGATCGAGTCCCACATCGGGCTCCCTGCTCGGCGGGAAGCCTGCTTCTCCCTCTCCCATTCCCCCTGCTTGTGTTCCTGCTCTCGCTGTCTCTCTCTCTGTCAAATAAATAAATAAAATCTTAAAAAAAAAAAAAAAGCATGCAGAAGGAAGAGGAATCACAAAAATGTCAACAAAATGGGTCAAGTACACTGTAAATCTTACTAGGCAAGCTCTGGCCAAAGTCATGCTATAATATCTGGGATGCTCAGAATTCTGTTTTCTTAGAATCTACTTTCGTCTTCATCACCAATTAATATAAGCTAAGTTTAAAATGATAAATTTATGTTACAAGCTAAAACCATCACTGTTTATAAACTAATAATAGCTCTAAGAACTCAGAGAAAATAAAGCCTGTGCATTGTTTATAGTTTACAATGCCAAGGCATAGAAATATCCCCTATACTTAATACATTTTCATAATCTCTTATTTAAATATTTAATTATTTTCTTATTATTGCCTTTAAATGTATTTGTTTAACAAGGCACCCAGAGATAAATATAAGTTTCCCTATAAACACACTGATGGCCAAAAAATGGAATATGATTCAGATCAAAAAAATAATTTTAAAAACAGGCACCAAGTAAATCTTAACCTGAAATCCATTTATCAACAGCAACTCAAACATGAACAGACAAATTAAGAGATCACTTTTTTGAGAGAGAGAGAGCGAGCTCGCATGCAAGTGGGGAAGGGGGGAAGAGGGAGAAAGAGAATCTTAAGCAGGCTCCACACTCAGCAGAGTCCTATGCGGGGCTCCGTCTCACAACTCTGAGATCACTACCTGAACCAAAATCAGGAGTCGGACACTCAACCAACTGAGCCACCCAGGCGCCTCTGTGACTTACATTAAAGCATGGTACACTTGATAACATAGGAATGAATAAAGAGAATGTGAAATGGGGAAGATGCAAATGTATCATTCATGGTGTTTTAGTTTGAATTTGACCTGCTATAACCCTATGAATGTTCCTTGTCCTCCTAAGGTTAGATTTCTTTCCATTTTTTGAGAGGTGTGTTTTTAAAGCATTTGGGGTAGCTTTCAAGAGCCAAAGGTAAGTTCAATAACATTGGACTAATAGGCATTTTTGGAAAGGTATTTTTGGATGAAGCACCCTGTCTGGTATCCCCTCAAATCATGACTTGTGTAGGTAGCCAGCTATTTATTCCATCTAAGTTAAGGCAGGCCCTGGATGGAGAGGATTAGGAAATTGTTACACACTAGAGTTTCTGCTAACATTTCCCTGTGCTAAACAAAGATGCACAAACATCTGTGCCTATGGTTGCTATACTCTTCCAGATGTGTTCATGCCTGTGGCTGACAAAAGGCATTATTTTAGGAGTTCAGTAGCAGCTTCTATGCCTGTGGCTCCAACATTTAAGCACTGCCTTATCTAAGTAACTAAGAAAACAGAAGCCAGCAGTGCTTCTAAAGTATGGGATCTGGGGTCAAGCTTGAGAGACAAGGGTCCAGGAGGTTCCTTGCTAAAGATGATGTTATGAAGGGACACTGTGAGCAGAAAAGCATTTCAAGATCAGAAAGGATCTTAAATGGATGGGAGTCACATGCCCCAGATTTGCCAATGTAAGCACAATTTCAGATATTCTGCTCCTATGTCAGGTCATGAGTCATAGGTCATCAGGCCACTACCTTAATTTTATAGGCAAAGAAACTGAGGATAAATAATTTGCCAAAGATCACACACATAATTAGTGCCAGATGTAAACGCCAAACCATTCATTCTTCACTGTCCTGATAACCAATCCCCAGGACAAAAGTCAAGGTCTCTTGCAGTTTAATTCTAGATTTTTTTTCACTACATAACACTGAATATGCTTTTCATGAGTTGCATCATTACAAGACAATTTGAATTACAAAACGAAGTTTCAGATGAGCCAACATTTTTTCCTAGAACAAGAATGAAGAGTTTTTAAGTTGGGGATTGGGAGCTAGCAATAGGCTCTTTCAATTAAACTGAGCACCTTTCAGTAACTAATTCAAGAATGAACTAAGGAGCATCTAGCAAGACATCTGAATGTGTGAACTTTATATTAGTTAGAAAACTTAATATGAATTATAATGCACAAAAACAGATTTTAAAAATTGAGTCAACAAAAACCATAGAATAAAGAAGGGAGAAGGAAAATCTTGAAGAAGAAAAGTGGACAACACATAGGGAGGTGTGTTTAGACATGATTATTCAGTCTGTCTAAAATGAACTTTAGACTTTGGGGTTTAATTTTCTCAAAGAGTTAAAAGGGAAAGCAAATCACACATAATTATTCAGCCTCTGGGAAATAATACTGTAGGGTTTCCTCATTCTGACTACCAGTACAAGGGAGCAAAGGGGGAAGACAGAGAATCTCCCAACCTCAGATGATCTACAGAGTGACAGGTTTCAAAATCATTTAAAATGCTACTTACTGGGGTACCTGGCTGGCTCAGTTCGAAGAGCATGTGACTTTTGATCTTGGGGTTGTGAGTTCAAGCCCCATGTTGGGTGTAGAGCTTACTTTAAATAAATGAATGAATGAATGCTACCAGTTTCTTTAAAAAAAAAAAACAAACAAAAAACTCCTGTCTATAAATGTACTTAGTATAAAAGTATACTTTGTAGAAAACTTGAAAAGTAGGGAGGAAATAGACATACTCATTCTTCTCATATCTAGATAACCTCTGTTAATGTTTTTCATTCTTTTTCTCCAAGTACAGTAATGTTTTTATATAACTGAGATAATACCAGGTTTATAGATTTTAACTTCCTCTTTAATTCAGTAAAATATTATGAACATTTTCTTATGTCATTTAAAATTATTTGCAAGCGGGGGCACCTGGGTGGCTCAGTCATTAAGCGTCTACCTTCGGCTCGGGTCATGATCCCAGGGTCCTGGGATCGAGCCCCTCATGGGGCTCCTGGCTCGGCGGGAGCCTGCTTCTCCCTCTCCCACTCCCCCTGCTTGTGTTCCCTCTCTCGCTGTGTCTCTCTCTGTCAAATAAATAAATAAAATCTTTAAAAAATAATAATAATTTGCAAGCAGTCTGTAAATGGCTGCCTGATATCATAACCATACCCTAATTTATAAAATGATTTTCTTATTTATAAGTATTATAAATTATGCTGTGATCAGTATCTTTGTATATAAATCATTGTCCACATTTCTGATTATTCCTACAGAGAAGAGCCTAGAGGCTGAACTACTATGTCAGAGTTTGAACAATTTAAAGTTCCTGATAACATCTGTCAAATTAGCTTTCAGAGAAGTTGTACCAATTTATGCTCCCACTGACAGGAGGCGAGGTGCCCAGTTTATCATTGCCTCAGTATTCCTGAGGATAATCATAGACTTTTTGCTGATCTGGAAGGAATAAGGAGCACCACACTGTTGTTTTAGTTTTGATTTGATTGTTAGTGAGTTTTGATATATTTTCACATATCTATTAACAGTTTGTGTTTCCTTTTTAATGAATTACCTCTTTAAACATGTTCTTTCACCACTGGGAGTTCCTCTTTGGTAAAGTAATTTAGATGTATGCATAATGATACACTATCATCTTTCTTTACAATCTGTTTTCAAATAAGTTAAGCAAATGTTCTTTTAGAACTTTCTAAAGAAAACTTCATGAATCAGTAAAAGTAAAATAAACTCTTAAACCTGTCACGACAGTGTAATATTGTTTGAAATAATTATGGAATGACTAATTTTTTCTTGAATAAATCATACATTAAACATTTTACAAAAAGAGGCCCTAGTCCTGGCTCTGCCTCTACCCAGAATTTTTATCTTAAACAGGATAAAATTTCAATGAATCTCAGTTTGTTCATCTGTAAAATAAGACGCATAATCTTTAGGAATTTTTCCAACTTCAAAACTAGGTAGTCTTGTTTACATAAAATACATAGCACCACCTAGAGGTAAAAAGAAACACTTTCCTACATCTTCCCTTAATAGTCTTCAGCAAAATATCAAGTTGATAAATTTTATATTAGCAGACGTTGCCTGAGCAAATATATCAGAATTTTAATAGTCTCTGTCAGACAGGATAAACATTTTTAATGAATCTGTCATAGAATCTGCAGAAGTTCTTAGTGCCTATTATAAACTGAGCTCATTTTTTCCTACCATCACTTTTTTAGGAGATCCATCATTTCCTTTGGCATTGCTTGAGAAAATCAACGACACCCTCTTAAGTCGGACTCTAAGGACCATCGATGTCATGACTACTTAAAAACGTGTTATATTGCAATAAACAATATATATTCAGCGTGCTAGATACATTCTTTACTCTTTGGGGCTCTGTGGACTTGATGAAAACCATGGTCAAAAAACAACTTCTCTATGATTAAATATATAATGTCACTCCCTGACTTCAACTTCAGGGAAAAGAATGCCTGAGTTGGAACTGTGAGTAACATCAGAAAATCCCAGTGGTGATGCACCGAATTTACCTGACTTGAAGAAAAATTTAATCTATAGGAAGGTCTGAAGTCAATGGATGTCCAGTTGCTGTTAACATCTAGATTATTGTGACAGCTTTGTTTCCAAGCTGATGTTAGCAACAGCTTCCTCTTTATAACCCTATTTGAAACTGCACTACTTTAATTTGTGCTTTCTAAATTGTTCTGAGGGTGTTCTTCAGCTTCATCATGTTTAACCTTCCAATAAAACTGTAAACTTGCCGAGTGAAACTGCCTCTTCGATCATCTTGGTTCCACACTCCCCTGACCCCCCGTGTGCTACAATGTAAAAGTTTGTGTGGACTTAGTGTAAGTACCTTGCTAATGACTGTGAAGACACAATTCCTCTGGCAAAGGTGAATGTACAAGGTAAAACAGAGTTCAGGCAAATAAAAGTTAAATCATTGTGACAAAGTTCAGGAAGAGTGTTGCCTCAGATCTGAGTTTACCCTTGACTGATGTAACAGATTTACACTTGATCTTAGCCAAAAGGGCGAGAAGCGATGATGATGTAACAGATTTAAAAAAAACAAAAAATAATAAACAAAACATCCTTTCTGAAATGGTCTTAAATTTGCATGGTCTTCAATTTCTAATTCATATTTTGGGGATGAGATTCCCTTTGAGGGAACTGCATAATCACAAATTATTCTTAACAGGGAAGAGATAAAGGGACTAAAAGGTTTTTCCAACTTTTTATGCTGGAAGTTTTCAAACTGGATTCCAGAAGTTGAAAGAACAGTACGATGGGCACTCATAAACCACCACTAACATTTAACCATTTAACATTCTTCTTTATATAACTATATTTCTGAAACACTGAAACTAAGTTGCAGATATGATGATGCTTCACCTCAAATACTTCCTCAAGCATCATTTAAGATCAAAGATATTCTCTTTCATAATCTCACTGTCATTGCCACACTGAAGAAAATGAACAATAATGCTCTAATCTTTCACATCCGGTTGAAATCCAAATGTCCATAATTGTCCCAATAATATCCTCTATAGCTGTTTGTTTTTTAATTGAAATCTAATCAGAATTTACAGATTGCATATAGTTTATTTTATCTTTGAAGCACTCACATTTTGGGCAATTACTATGTCCCAGATGAGAGAGGCCTTCCTATTTAATTTTCACAAAAAAATGTGAGATAAATTTTGGTTATGTAAAATGGTGATAAAGTGTTACCTCTGAACACTCTGATGTGTTTGTTATTTGCCATTATAGTCACAGAATCTAACACAGAGCCTTGAACATTCTAGATACTAGTATATAGATGGTTGTGGAATAAATGAAACACGGTGTGTTTATTGTTTATTCTGATGGAAAAACTAAAGTAGAAACATGATGGTAAATTACATAATTTGTTGTGATGATACACTGAGGCAGAGGTAACTCTCATTCACACTCCTGGGCTTTTCTGGGCTCTTTGGTGGAAACATTTGAATAGTTCACTATTAGCTGCCTGAAGCAACCAGGATAACAATTAAAACTCATGCTGATTTGAATCTATTCAACATATCAATTTTTTGTTTTAATATTTAAAATAGTTCTTAATTTAACATCAAGGAAGAGGAGTTTCCCATTTGTTTTTATCAGGCTACAGGTTTTATCAAATTTGGATACAAGTGATTCAAAGGAAGCCAACAGCAAATGTCAGGTTTAGAATTCAGGCCATTTCCCTTTTTTTTTTTAGGATTTAATTTTTAAGTATTCTCTACATCCAACATGGGGCTCAAACTTACAACCCCAAGATCAAGAGTCACACACTCTACTGACAGAGCCAGCCAGGCACCCCTAATCTGGGCCATTTCTTTTCTCCCTTTTGCATCACAGGATTTTGAGAGCCCATATCCACACAAAAACATAGAAAAAAAATAGCAATAATACTTTAAACTCTGTGAGTTATGGCAAACCAATCCCTTACAACATATACACAGAATATTGCAAAGGAGCTGACAGGACAATGACTGCAGATTCATTTTGGTAAACATTCTGATAAGTATTACCCGGCAAGAAGGTAAGTCATTTATGTCATTATTGGGTTAAAATGTTCTCTGATTGGGGCGCCTGGGTGGCTCAGTCCATTAAGCGGCTGCCTTCGGCTCAGGTCATGATCCCAGGGTCCTGGGATCGAGCCCCGCATCGGGCTCCCTGCTTGCTGGGAAGCCTGCTTCTCCCTCTCCCACTCCCCCTGCTTATGTTCCCTCTCTCGCTGTCTCTCTCTGTCAAATAAATAAATAAAATCTTTAAAAAAAAAATGTTCTCTGATTTTCTGTCTGTGTCTTTTAGAATCTCAGAGACATATTTGTCAAGAACTGTTTTAGAAAAGAAAGATGATTAATGATGATTATTTTTTCCCATGAATACTGTAATTTCTATGACACATAAGTAAAGAATCTGAAATAACTCATAGTTTCCATGATAAATATTAATTACACAAATCTTGTACAGAAATGTATAGTTCTGCCTTCTAGTTGTTAAGTCAACTTTATAAGTCACCTACCAGCATTTAAGATGAACAATGGAGTCATTCAGTTTGTTGTGATATCCTTTTGGTCCTCTCTGAAGGGAAATAAGTTTTTTAATAAATTTATTTATTTAGAGAGAAAGCATGAGCAGGGGGAAGGGCAGAGGGAAAGGGAGAAAAAGAATCTCAAGCAGACTCTGTGCTGAGCACAGACCCCAACACACATCTTGATCCCACGGCCCTGAGATCATGACCTGAGCTGAAATCAAGAGTTGGACACTTAACTGAGTGTCCTAACTGAACCACCCAGCCACCCCAGTGAAGGGAAAAAATTTAAACCTGAATTCAAAGAAATTCCTACAAGTCCCTTCCCCCTAAACCAGCATGCATCTATCCAAAAGAGCAATATTCAGTTACTTTTTTAAGTGTGACTAGTTTTCATAAAAGACTAGTATTAATAACACTGTTTGCAAAATTTACTTTTTTTTTAACCATCCTGTTTTACAGACTGAGAAAGTAAAGAGGTATATTCTCTGGGGTGAGGTATTTTCAGGAAGGATGCAGGGTGGCAGGTACATTCAGTGTTCAGAGTGTGAAGTTTTGGTGACAGCCTTTTCCACTGTAAGTTTTGTTGCCTGTCATAAATTTGGCCTCAGTTACACAGATGTCCATAAATTTTTATCCAGTGAATGCTGTACACATTAAAACATGGACCTCTGTTGAAGATTTCATCTCCAGCAATCAAGCATTTTTCAAATTAATATGTCTTCAGAACTATTTGAAATGTAAGAACAAAGACCAATAAAGGACAAAATTTCATTAATAATCATGTAGAAGGCCCTTAGCATTTTTTAGTAAAGCACTATACTTGACAAAAAATAACTACTTTCCTTTTAATAAAATAGAATATAAATGTCATGAGAACAGGGACTGTTTTGATTGTTACTACATCCACAATGCTAACATATAGTAGGCATTCAATAAAAATTTACTAAATGGATATGTCAAATATTTCAACTCTTGAGACAGCTGTTAGGCTCCATGGAGGTCAATGGACCACAGGTGATGACTTAATCTAGGAAGTGCATGAAGTGGGTGCTTTCTGATCCATACAGCTATAGCCTGTGGCATCTCTGGCGAACAAGTAGAAACAACACATCAGAACTGAACCCAACAGGACCTGACTGCGCAAGCAAAGTGAAAAGGCATGTGGCTTACATTCTTGGCCAGCATCCTCTCTCAACCCTCACCTACAGGACTGTGGAGAGCTCCCTAGGATCAGAGCCAAGGCTAGGAAAACTCAGACCTGGGTGGAGGACCTATCTTACCAGATATTAAGAATTATTTTCAAGCCATAGTAACTAATACTGTTTCCCAGTATAAGAATAGAAAAATAGACCAACTGGGGAAAACAGACAGCTTAGAAAGAGGCTTATATTTACATGGATATTTGATAGATGACAGAGGTGACATTACAAATCAATGTGAAAAGGATGGAATAATCAACAATGGTATTGGGACAACTGGACACCCATATTGTAATACATTTGGATATACACCCCACACCTAGACACAAATGAATCCTAGATGAATTAAGGATCTAACTATGAAAAGAAAATCACTTTGAAACTCTTAGAAGGACACATGCTACAACATGGATGAAATCTGAAGGCATTATGTTAAATGAAAAAAGCCAATCCCAAAGGGTACATAGTGTATGATTCCACTCATGTGAGGTACATAGAGTATACAAAATCATGGGGACAGAAAGTAGAACGGTAATCATCAGGGGCTGGGGGAGATGATATGGGGATTTTGTCTTTAACAGGGACAGTTTCAATTTTGCAAGATGAAAAAAAGTTCTAAAGATGGATGGTGCTGATGTTTGCACAACATTGTGAACATACGTAAAGTCACTGAAGGTGAAAATGGGAAATTTCATGTTATGTACATTTTGTGAAAACAGTAAATTCTATGTTATATATATTTTACCACAAATAATAAAAAATTCTTAGAAGAAAATGTAAACAATGTCTTCTATTTCAGTAATATGGTACACTCAATTATACAGTCTCTCCTGCCAATAACTAAAAATGTTTAATAAACGCTTAAAATATATCTTAAAATACCAAGTGATGATTCCCAACACCTCAAGCTACAATTTGGTAGCTTGGATTGGTAGAGCTCTAGGCACCTGGTAGAAGTATGTACAATACTCTTTGAAGGAATTCACCTTCACCTGTGGCCTCACAGAATTACCACAAACAATTTTCATGGAAAGGAACACTTTATAGTAAAACAACAACAACAACAAAAACCCCCCAAAACAAGCACACAAGAAAAAAGGCATCATGAGTAAGAACCAGCAGAAACAACAGACATCAGAAAAGGATTCATAAAGGTTATCAACCGAAAGAATAGTCTATATTGCCTGATGTGCACAAAAGTGGTAGCAAATTTATTGGTAAATGTAAGTAGAAAATGATTTATGGAATAAAATTTGAAAAAACATAATTAAGGGGCACCTGGGTGGCTCAGTCGTTAAGCGTCTGCCTTCAGCTCAGGTCATGATCCCGGGATCCTGGGATCGAGCCCCGCATCAGGCCCCCTGCTCACTGGGAAGCCTGCTTCTCCCTCTCCCACTCTCCCTGCTGGTGTTCCCTCTCTCACTGTGTCTCTCTCTGTCAAATAAATAAAATCTTAAAAAAAAAAAAAAGTGGGCGCCTGCGTGGCTCAGTTGGTTAAGCGACTGCCTTCAGCTCAGGTCATGATCCTGGAGTCCTGGGATTGAGTCCCGCATTGGGCTCCCTGCTCAGCAGGGAGTCTGCTTCTCCCTCTGACCCTCCCCCTCTCATGCTCTATCTCATTCTCTCTCTCAAATAAATAAATAAAATCTTAAAAAAAAAAAACACTTAAAAAAAAAGAAAAAACATAATTAAAATACACAGCAATAATGCATAAATCAAGAGGAAGACAAGTGGACTTCAAGTGTTCTAAGGTTCTTATGTTATACCAAAGGTAAAAGTATTGCTTAGCTTGGGACTTTCTTTCTTTCAAAGATTTTATTTGAGAGAGAGCACGAACAATGGGAGAGGCAGAGGAAGAGCAAGAAGTAGACTCTCCACTGAGCAGGGAGTCTGACATGGAGCTCAGTCCTAGGACCCCTGAGACCATGACCTGAGCTGAAGGCAGATGCCTAACTGACTGAGCAACCCAGGAGCCTCAGCTTGAGACTTTTCAAAGTTAATATACATGTTGAAATTTCTAGTAATCAATAAAGAACAAAAACATACTATAACTTCTAAGTAAAAGGGAAAATAAAGAATGATTATTCAAAAAACCTCAATCAATCCAAAATAATTCAATAAAGGAGAGAAAAAAATTAGACAAATAGAAATCACGAAGTAGAATAATAGGTTTAAACCTAAATATATAAGAAAAGATATTAAATAATGTAGATTAAATGTTTCAGTTAAAAGGTAAGATTGCCAGACTACATAGAACTAAAAATCCAATGATTTTTTTCTTTGAAAGAAAGACATCAAAAAAATAAGGCAGAGGGGTACCTGGGTGGCTCAGATGGTTAAGCGTCTGCCTTCGGCTCAGGCAGTGATCTCCAGGTCCTGGGAACCAGCCCCATGTTGGGCTCCCGGCTCAGCAGGGAATCTGCCTCTCCCTCTCCCTCTGCCTCTCTCCCTGCTTGTGCTCTCTTTGTCTCTGTCTCTCTCTCAAATGAATAAATAAAATCTTTAAAAAAGAAAAAAAATAAGGCAGACAGAAAAGTTTAAAGTAAAAGAATGGTAAGATAATATATCATGCAGATTTTAACCAAAAGATAGCTATGAAATAATATGAGATAATAAACTTTAAGGCAAAGGCACTACTAGAAATAAAGAGGTTCAAAATTTTCACAAAGCAAACTCCAGTCCCAGATGACTTATTAGGCAAGTTCTATCAAAAGGTCAAGAAATATGGGGCCCCTGGGTGACTCAGTCAGTTAAGCATCTGCTTCAGCTCAGGTCATGATCCCAGGGTCCAAGGATCAAGCCCTGCATCTGCAGGGAGCCTGCTTCTCCTTCTCCTTCTGCCATTCCCTCCACTTGTGCTCTCTAGCTCTTTCTAGCTCTCTGTCAAATAAATAAATAAATCTTTTTAAAAAATGATCAAGAAATAAAATAATTCCATAATGTTTTAGGGCTAGTGTAACATATAAGTGAGGACATTATAAGAAGATTAAGAAAAGGACAATTACAGAACAATCTCATTCACAAACATAGATGCAAAATTCCTCAACAAAATAATAGCAAATCAAATCAAGCAAGTATAAAAGAAAGCAAGAATAAAAAGGAAAATCTAACATGGCCAAGTTGGGTTTATTTCAGAAGTACAAAGTTGGTTTCACATGAGAAAAAGATATCAAATGATATAATCTATTATGTTAACTGATTAAAGTGAAAAATCATACAAATATCTCAATAGATGCAGAAAAAGCATTTGATAAAATTCAACATCTATTTATGACTTAAAAATCTTAGCTAACTATGGAACTAACTATGGAAGATGGCTGAGTAGGATGACCCTAAACTCACCTTGTCCTACAGATACAACTAGATAACTAACACTCACATCAGTGTAAATAACCCAGGAAATAACCCAAAGATTAGCAGAACAAACTCCACAACTAAATATAGAGAAGAGGCCACATCCGAGAGGGTAGGAAGGGTAAAGACATGGTGGGGAGGTAAACCCTGCAGGTCTGGCCACTGGAGGGAGGGAGGGAGCCAAGGGTGGGAAGAAGGGAGAGATACAGACTATCACACCAGGGTGCCCGTACAGCAAAGATGAATCCCCATAGCATTTGGCTTTGAAAATCACAGGCGCCAAATTCCATGAGTTTTTACAATCAATGGAAGTAAAGCCTGGAACTTTAAAAATCAGTTGGTTCAGTTTTGGGAGAACCCAGAGGACATAGGAAATTAAGTCTCTGCCCTTAAGAGACAGCACAACAAACAAACATGGAGTTACAGCTTAGAATCAGCAGTTTGAAAAACACGTGGGGCTTACAGGAGGGTTAGTTACTAATCTCAGAGTTAGCTGAGGAACTTCTCCAGGAACAAAGGAGCTAGCAGGTGCCACTTCCCTCCTCTGCCCCAGCCAGCATAAACACATACAGCCACCTGTGGGAACCAGCATTCACTACCTAACTTGCTTACACCATATGCTGCCCCCTCCAGCTGGGCTTGTCTCCCTTCTGGTGTTGCTAGTCCCCTCCTACAGAAGACCTGCACAAACCTTGCCAAAACTGTGTCTCCTCACTGCATGATTTTCAGGGACTCAGTCCTGGCTGCTACAGTTGGTCATCACCCACAGAAGATGTGCATACCTCTTTAAAACTGTACCCCTGGGGGTGCCTGGGTGGCTCAGTCAGTTAAACATCTGCCTTTGGCTCAGTTCATGATTCTGGGGTTCCTGGGATCAAGCCCCACATCAGGCTCCCTGCTTCTCCCTCTGCCCCTCCCCATGCTTGTGCTTGCTCTCTCACTCTCAAATAAATAAATAAATAAATAAAATCTTAAGGAAAAAAAAACACAACTGTATCCCCTGCCCAGGCATGCTTTGCAGAGCTGCCCCAGCTGGCTGAGTCTCCACAGTGACTATGAGTCCCTGTGGAAGAGGACAGGTGTGCACAGTTTGCAGGCACTGCAACCCTGCTTGCGTGTGCTTTACAAAACAGCTCAAGCAGTTGGGTTTCCACGACAACTGCATGTCTTCTGTGGAAGAAGATCAGGGCCACCTTGTTAAAAGTGTGGCCCCACCCACTACTTTAAAGAGCCAGAGACATAGCTGACTTTCCTAACACATATGAACAGACACAGAGTTAGGCAAAATGAGGAGACAGAGGAATGTGTCCCAAATGAAAGAATAGGACAAAATCACAGAAAGAGACCTAAGTGAAAATCAGATAAGTAATATGCCTGATAGAGAATTTAAAGTAATTCTCACTGGACTTGAGAAAAGAGTGAAGGACATCAGTGAAACCCTTAACACAGAGATAAAAAAGAGCCAAACACAGATGAAGAACGCAATAATTGAAATTAAAAATACACTAGATGGAATAAATAGCAGGCTGGAAGAAGCAGAAGAACGAATCAGCAACCTAGAGGACAGAGTAATGGAAAGTAATCAAGCTAAGCAGGTGAAAAAAAAAAAATATGCAAAAACAGAAGAGACTTAGGGAACTCAATGACTCCATTAAGCATAATAACATTAGCATTATAGGGACCCCAGAAGAAGAAGAAGAGAGAAAAGGGATCAGAAAATTTATTTGAAGAAATAATAGCTGAAAAATTCCCAAATTTGAGGAAAGAAACAGAAATTCAGATCTGGGAGGAACCGAGATCCCCCAACAAAATCAATCCAAGAAGGACCACACCAAGACACACAGTAACTGAAATGGCAAAAAGCAGTGATAAAGAATTTTATAAGCAGCAAAACAGTTACATAAAGGGGAAATCCCACAAAGCTATCAGCAGATTTTTCAACAGAAACTTTGCAATCCAGAAGAGAGGATGATATATTCAAAGTGCTGAAAGGAAAAAACCTTCAGGAAAGAATACTCTATCCAGCAAGTCCATCATTCAGAATAGAAGAAGAGATAGTTTCCCAGACAAACAAAAGTTAAAAGAGTTCATGACCACTAAACCAGCCCTTTAAGAAACGTTAAAGGGGACTCTGTGAATAGAAAGGAAAAACCATAAGTAAGAGTTAAAAAAGTAGGAAGTACAAAAGTTGTAAAAATAAGGATATCTGTAAAAATCAGTCAAGGGACTCACAACATAAAATGAAGTATGATAAAATATACCTAAAATGTGAGGAGGAGAGGAGTAAGGAATGGGTTTAAACAATCATCAACTTCATACAGACTGCTATACGCAGATGTTATATACAAACCTAATGGTAACCACAAATCAAAAACCAGTAATAGATATACAAAAAATAAAGTGTATTACTAAAGAAAGCTAACTTATGGTGTGAAAAAAGCAACGGAAAAAAGGAACAAACACAAAACAATGACAATAAATAACAAAATGGAAATAAATACATATCTATCAATAATTACTTTGAATATAAATGGACTAAATGCTCCAATCAAAAGACATATGGTGATGGAATGGATAAAAAAACAAGACCCATCTATATGTTGCCTACAAGAGACTCACTTCAGACCTAAAGACACATGCAGGTTGAAGGTGAGGGGATAGAGAAACATTTATCATGCAAATGTATGTCAAAAGAAAACCACTATCGGTGTGCCTGGGTGGCTCAGTAGGCTAAGCATCTGCCTTCAGCTCAGGTCATGATCCGAGGGTCCTGGGATCAAGCCCCATGTCAGGCTCCCTGCTCGGTGGGGAGCCTGCTTCTCCCTCTCCTTCTGCTGCTCCCCCAGCTTGTGCTTGCTCTCTCTTTGTCAAATAAATAAGTAAAATCTTTTAAAAAAATGGATATTTCTCTTCTAAAAAAAAAAGAAAGCTAGTTTAGCAACACTTATATCAGACAAACTTTAAAACAAATACTGTAATAAGGACAAAGAAAGACACTACATAATAATAAAGACAGCAATTCAACAAGAGGATATACCAATTGTAAATATTTATATACCCAACATGGGAGTACCCAAATATATAAAACTGTTAATAACAAACATAAAGGAAATAATTGATAGCAATACAATAATAATAGGGGACTTTAACATTCCACATACAATAATGGACAGATCATCCAAACAGAAAATCAAGGAAACAGTGGCTTTGAATGACACATTGGACCAGATGGATTTAACAGACATATTCAGAACATTTCATCCTAAAACAGCAGAATACATTCTTTTCAAGTGCACACAAAGCATTCTCCAGAAGAGATCACATAATAAGCCACAAAAGAAGCCTCAACAAATCCAAAAAAATTGAAGATATATGATGCATCTTTTCTGGCTATAATACTATAAAACTAGAAACCAACCACAAGAAAAAAATCTGGAAAGACCACAAATACATGTAGGTTAAATAACATGCTACTAAACAATGAATGGATCAACCAAAAAATCAAAGAAATAAAAAATTACATGGCAACAAAAGAAAATGAACACAAAAGTCCAAAATCTTAGGGATGCTGCAAAAATGGATCTAAGAGGGAAGTTTATAGCAATACAGGCCTAACTCAAGAAGCAAGAAAATCTCAACTTAAATCTCAAAGAAAATCTCAACAACTTAAAGTTACATGTAAAGGAGCTAGAAAAAGAAGAACAAAAGCCAAACCCAGCAAAAGGAAGGAAACAATAAAGATTACAGCAGAAATAAATGATAGAGAAACTAAAAAATAATAGAACAGATCAATGAAACCAGGAGCTTTGAAAAGATCACCAAAATTGATAAAACCTCTGACTCATGAAAAAAAGAGAAAGTGGGGCACCTTGGTGGCTCAGTCAGTTAAGCATCTGACTCTTGGTCATGATCTTGGAGTCATGGGATCAAGCCCCACATTTGGGCTCTGTGCTCAGGGTGGAATCTGCTTGTCCCTCTCCCTCTTCCTCCCCCCATTTGTGTGCTCTCTCTCTCTCTCTCAGGTAAATAAATAAACAAAATCTTTAAAAAGAACAGAGAAAGCACCCAAACAAATTCAGAAATGAAAGAGAAGAAATAACAACCAACACTAGAGAAATACAATTATAAGAGAATATTACAAAAAGTTATATGCCAACAAACTGGACAACCTAGAAAAAAATGAATAAATTCCTAGAAACATATAACTTCCCAAAACAGAACCAGGAAGAAATAGAAAATTTGAACAGACCGATTACCACCAATGAAATTGAATCAGTAATCAAAAAACTCCCAACAAGCTATACAGGTGAATTCTATCACACATTTAAAGAAGAGTTAATACTTATTCTTCTCCAACTTTTCAAAAAACAGAAGAGGAAGGAAAACTTCAAAATTCATTCTATGGGGCCAACATTACCCTGATACCAAAACCAGATAAAGACACCACAAACAAAAAAGAGAACTATAGGCCAATATCTCTGATGAACATAGATGAAAAAATCCTCAACAAAATACTGGCAAATCGAATCCAACAATATATTTTAAAAATCATTCACAGTGATCAAGTGGGATTAATTCCCGGGATGCAAGGGTGCTTCAATATTTACAAATCAATCAACACAATACATCACATCAATAAGAGAAAGGATAAGGGTGCCAGGGTGGCTCAGATGGTTAAGTGCCTGCCTTCAGTTCAGGTCATGATCCCAGGGCCCTGGGATCAAGCCCCACATCGGGATCCCTGGTTAGTGGGAGGTCTACTTCTCCCTCTGCCCCCTCCCCTGCTCATGGTCTCTCTCTCTCTCAAATAAATAAATAAAATCTTTCAAAAAATGAAAACCATAAAAACACTGATGAAAGACATTGAATATGACACAAAGAAATGGAAAGATATTCCATGCTTACGGATCTGAAGAATAAATATTGTTAAAATGTCCACAGTACCCAAAGCAATCTACACATTTAATGCAATCCCTGTCAAAATACTAACAACATTTTTCACAGAATTAGAACAAACAATCTTAAAATTTGTATAGAACCACAAAAGACCCCATATTGCCAAAGCAATCTTGAAAAAGAAAAATAAAACTGGAGGTATTACATTCCAGACTTCAAGTTATATTACAAAGCTCTGTAGTAATCAAAACAGGATGGCACAGCACAAAAACAGACACATAGATGAACAGAAAACAGAAAGCCCAGAAATAAACCCACATTTACATGGTCAATTAACCTTCAAGAAAGGAGGCAAGACTATGCAATGGGAAAAGACAGTGTCTTCAACAAATGGTGCTGTGAAATCTGGAGAGCAACATGCAAAAGAATGAAACTGGATCACTTTCCCACATCATACACAAAAATAAACTCAAAGTGGATTAAGGATCTAAATGTGAGACCTGAAACCATAAACACCCTAGAAGAAAGTACAGGCAATAATTTTTCTGACATCAGCTGTAGTAACTATTTTTAGATACGTGTCCTGAGGCAAGGGAAATAAAAGCAAAAATAACCATTGGAACCACATCAAAATAAAAAGCTTCTGCATAGCAAAGAAAACAACCAACAAAACTAAAAGGCAACCTACTGAATGGGAGAAGATATCTGCAAATGATATATCCAATAAAGGGTTAGTATTCAAAATATATAAAGAACTGACACAGCTCAACACCAAAACAAAAAACAAAAAAATATAATCTGATTAAAGATAGGTAGAAGATACGAACATTTTTCCAAAGAAGATATACAGATGGCCAAGAGGCACGTGAAAAGATGCTCAACATCACTCAACCTCAGGGAAAATGCAAATCAAAACTAAAATCAGCTATCACCTCACACCTGTCAGAATGGCTGAAATCAGAAACACAGGAAACAAGTGTTGGCAAGGACGTGGAGAAAAAGGAACCCTCTTACACTGTTGGTGGGAATATAAATTGGTGTAGCCATTGTGGAAAACAGTATGTAGATTCCTTAAAAAATTAAAAATAGGACTATCTCACAAACCAGTAATTACACTACTTTGGGTAACTACCCAAAGCATACAAAAATACTAATTCAAGGGCATACGTGCACCCCTATATTTATTGCAGCATTATTTACAATAGCCAAATTATGGTAGCAACCTAAGTATCCATCGATTGATGAACGGATAAAGAACATGTGAATGGATAAAAAACTATACAAACAGTATACTTACCTTTTTTTATTAAGTTTTTATAATTTTAATTCCAATATAGTTAATATACAGTGTTATATTAGTTTCAGGTGTAGAACAGAGTGATGCAACAATTCTATACATTACTTACTGCTTTTCGTGATAAGTGTACTTTTTAATCCCCATCATCTATTTCACCCATCCCCCCACCCACCTCCCCTTTGGTAACCATCAGTTTGTTCTCTATCATTAAAATGAGCCTGTTTCTTGGTTTGTCTCTCACTCTTTTTTTTCCCCTATGCTCATTTGTTTTGTTTCTTAAATTCCACATATCAGTAAATCATATGGTATTTGTCTTCCTCTGACTGACTTATTTTACTTAGCATTATACTCTCTAGCTCCACCCATGCTGTTGCAAATGGCAAAATTTTATTCTTTTTTATGGCTGAATAATATTCCATTATATATATATACCACATCTTTATCCATTCACTTACTGAGGAACACTTCAGCTGTTCCCATAATTTGGCTATTGTAAATAGTGCTGCAATAAACATAGGAGTGCATGTATCCTCTTTGAATTAGTGTTTTTGTATTCTTTGGGTAAATGCCTAGTAGTGCAATTACTGAATCATAGGGTAGTTCTATTTTTAATTTTTTGAGGAACCTCCATACTGTTCTCCACAGTAGCTGTACTAGTCATTCCCACCAACAGTGCCCAAGAGTTCCTTTTTTCCCACAACCTCACCAATACTTGTTTATTTCTTGTGTTTTTTGAAGAGTACACTTATCTTGATGAGCACTGAGTAATACATAGAATTGCTGAATCACTATATTGTACACCTGAAATGAATATAACACTATATGTTTACTACACTGGAATTAAAATTTTTAAAGAATCCTAGTTAACTAGAAATAGAAAGGAACATCTATTCAATAGTGAATTAGACCCTTAAAAAGTGAAGTAGGGCAAGAAAAGATACACACACACACACACACACACACATATAAGGATTGGAGTTAAGGAAATAACATAGGGGTGCCTGGCTAGTTCAGTTGGAAGAGCATGTGGCTCTTGATCTCAGGATCATGAGTTCAAGCCCCACGTTGGGTGTAGAGATTACTTAAATAAATAAACATTAAAAAAAACTATCATTATTCCTTATTTCAAAATATTTCTAGGTAATTCAAAATAATACTTTAATTACTGGATAGAAAAATCAGTAGACAAAGTTGCTGCTTAGAAAAAACAATATATAATATTTTTTTTTCCTTCATGCTAGCAACTAGCAGGTAGAAAATAAAAATCTTAAAAGGATACCATTTGCAGTGGAATAAAAGTATGACGACTTGGGAACAATGCTAATTTTAAATATAAGATTGTATGGAGAGAATTTTAATAGTTTAAGTTTCAAAGAAGACCTAAAAATACAGGAATTGAAAGATTCAACATTGTCACAAGATGTTGAGCTTCATGACTGATCATGAAGAATTAACTGGTACAGAACTTGCTCTTCAACAGTAAACAACTAGAAACCTGGACAAAAGATATGAGACAACTGTTTTCAGACAACTACCAGAGGCCGTAAGCTGCACAATTCTCAGAGCACAGAAAGAGCCAGGAGATGTTCAAATTCCACCCAGCCAGAGGTGAGAGACATCACTGAGCAACAAGGCAACCAACAGAAATCCCAGAGGGGCAAAGATTTTTTTTTTTTTTTAAGATTTTATTTATTTGACAGAGAGCGTGAGAGAGCACAAGCAGAGGGAGCAGTAGAAGGAGAGGGAGAAACAATCTCCTAGAAGGAGAGGGAGAAACAGGCTCCCCATGGAGCAGGGAGCCCAACGTGGGGCTCGATCCCAGGACCCCGGGATCATGACCTGAGCTGAAGGCAGACGCTTAACCATCTGAGCCACCCAGGCACCCCAAGGGGCAAAGATTTAATATTAAAGCTAAACTTGCCCTTGAGTAAAGGCTGGTCTAGGCACACTCTAATAAAACTTAAAATAATCCTTGAAAATATCAAGTTGAGGGGCGCCCGGGTGGCTCAATCGGTTGAGTACTTGGCTCTTGATTTTGGCTCAGGTCATGGCTCATGGCTAGGTCATGATTTCAGGGTCCTGGGATCCAGTCAGGCTCCAGGCTCAGCGAGCGGGGAGTCTGTTTGTTCCTCTCCCTTAACCCCTCCCCCTGCTCGTGTTCACTCTCTGAAATAAATAAAATCTTTTAAAAATTTTAGAAAAAGGGGTGCCTGGGTGGCTCAGTCATTAGGCATCTGTCTTCAGCTCAGGTCATGACCCCAGGGTCCTGGGATGGAGCCCTGCATCAGGCTCCCTGCTCTGCGGGAAGCCTGCTTCTCCCTCTCCCACTCCCCCCTGCTTGTGTTCCCTTTCTTGCTGTGTCTCTCTCTGTTAAATAAATAAATAGAACTTTTTAAAAAATTTAGAAAAAAGAAAATATCAAGTTGATTCACAACTAACCTAATAACCCGTGTGCCAAAACAAACTTCAAAACTCTGAAAAAGAGAACAAAATGCAAATATTTAACAACATAACGTTTGGAACATCTAATATCAAATAAAAAATCACTAGACAGAAAAAAGCAACAAGTTGTAAACCAGAAAAAGATGTTAAAATGATATGTAATATAAAATATGTATATTCCAAATATATAAAATATTATAATATTCATATATACATAATATATGCACATATATAACATAGACACACATGTTTTATACATGCACACGTCTTTTAGTTCCAGCTCTTTTCACTTTTCACTGAACTTCAGTGCCAATGTCACTAGACTTCCTGATGATACAGAAGTGATCTCTTTGTCTACATAAAATTTTCTTCTCTCCATGTTTTATAAACAAAACAACATAAATACTAGTGAGTATGGAAAGGTACATTCTACAAACTTTGTTTATTCATGTGTATCAAACCCTTCAAGAGTAAAAAAAAAAAAAAAGCGAAACTTTTTTCTCCCTATATTTTCTTTGGCTTTAGCTATTCTTAGTATATTCATTATCCTGTATCTCAAGGTTTTGCATGCAGTGGTGTGCTGTAACTGTCTCTCATCTGATCATGAGAACCAATTCTTAAATATTTAGGAATTTTGCAATCTTATTGCTAAACTGTTGGTAGATCGAACTCAGCTATTTTATTGGGGGTATTTACACTACAGAAATTGACAAACAGTAAAAATCAGGGGTTTATTTCATCATGCTGGTGTGCCCAAATAATGCCAGTATGCTATAAACAACTGTGTGTTTTCTAGTTTAAAACGTATCCCCTAGAGAGTCAGGAAACTATGACCTACAGGTCAAATGTGGCCTGCCACATGTTTTCGTGAATAAAGTTTTATTAGAACCCACCCATTTGTCCTTTTGTTTACATCATCAATGGCTAATTTTATGCTATAACAGCACAGTTGAATAGTCATGACAGAGAGCCTAAAATATTTATATCTGGCTCTTTACTGAAGAAGATATGTAAACAAAAGCTATATTGAGCAGAGGTAACAGACTTGCCAAATAATAATAGTTTGAATAGAATTCATCAGAAACTTCCATCTTAGAAAAGTGCTTTTTACATATTCTTATACACAATAAAGCCTAAAATCTTACAACCATTTTTTTTTTATACTCTAAGATGTCTAACAACAGTGTACATTTGGTAGAATAACCCACTTCTTTTTTTTTTTTTTAAGATTTTATTTGACAGAGAGAGAGAGAGAGAACACAAGCAGGGGGAGTGGGAGAGAGAAAAGCAGGCTTCCCGCTGAGCAGGAAGCCCGATGTGGGACTGGATCCCAGGACCTTGGGATCATGACCTGAGCCAAAGGCAGACGCCTAACAACTGAGCCACCCAGGCACCCTAGAATAACCCATTTCTGTTAAAAGGGTAAAAAATTATATTCATATTTATGCATAAATATTTTGGAGAAGATACATAAGAAACTGGTAACATTAGTTGTCCCTGAAAAGAGGAACTGGGTGACTCGTGGACAGGGCAAAAAGGAGAGTTTTCACTGAATATCCTTTTGCATTTCTTGAATTTTAAACCATGTATTTGTATGACCTATTTAAAAAATAAATAACAGGTTTAAAAATTATTGGCTAAGAGGAGAGTTAGGAATCTCAATCCTTTCTTCTAAGAGGCATCCTGGTATAGTAGAAAGCACTATAGTAGAAAGCACTGTTTCAGGAGTTTAAAAAAAGAAGGAGGAGGAGGAGGAAGGAGGAGGAGGAGAAGAGGAGGAGGAGAAGAGGAAGGAGGAAGAGAAGAGGAGGAGGAGGAGAGGAGGAGAAGAGGAGGAGGAGGAGGAGAGGAGGAGGAGGAGAAGAGGAGGAGGAGAAGAGGAAGGAGGAGGAGGAGAAGAGGAAGGAGGAAGAGGAGGAGGAGGAGGAGGAGGAAGGAAGGGAGAGAAGAAAGAAGAAAGAAGAAAGAAGACGACGACGACACAGTTCCAAAACCTGATCTGCTACTTACTAGCTTTGTGACATTGGCCAAGTTCCTTAAGTTAGCTGAATCTCAGCTTGGGCATTAATAAAATCAGTATAACAAAAGCTACTTTGTGAGGATTAGACATTATATAAAACTGCCTTGTACTTACTAAATGGTAGCTATTATTATGCGGATTTCAATTATCCTTGCTATCCATTACCACCAATTATGTGTTGGATGTTGATTAAAGGGAACCTGAGGTATGAATGAGGTCTAAGAGAGTATTAATTTACAGATATCAACTAACTACCTGTGGGGGGAAAACCAATCAGTCTTTTAAAAATTGTATTCAGGTGCTTTTTGGATCTTCAAGTGTGAAAGTCCAAGGGTTTTTTAAAGCTTCTTAAGGACTATCCCAAGACATCAAGCAATCATTGGCATTTAATAATGGTCCCAAGTCCACAATGCAATTTCATATTGGTTCTCTCTCCTTCTTCACTTTACTTCTCCTTTCCTACCCCTGTTTCTTGGAAATGCTTGCCCTAATAAAGTAATAGCACATGAGTCTTTTGCCTCAGGTTATGTATACTTTGGGGGGAAACTCAAGCTAAGACTGGGGCCTGCCTAATACTACTGAAGAGAGTCTGGGACTGTATAGCTGATACTGTTGGTGCCCTGCCCATATGCCTTCACACCTTAGTATTAACAGGGCTTGCTTTCTTGACTGCCAGCATTTGCATCTCTTGCTCTGTTGGAGGGCTTTCTTTACCATCTTCAGTCAATATTTTCTCCCATTGTATGAGATGTCTTTTACTTTCTTGATGGTATAGTTCTCCTCAGAAAAGTTTTTAATTTTGATGAAGTCCAATTTTTCAAATTTATTTTTTTTTATCACTTGTCCTTTTGGAGTTGTATCTCAGAGATCATTGTCTAACCCAAGTTCACTAAGATTTACTACTATGCGTTCTTCTAGTGGTTTTACAGCTTTTCTACATTCAAGTCTATGATCCATTTTTAGTTAATTTTTGTGTAGGGTTCAGGTAGGGGTTAATTACATTCTTTCACATGTGGATAATCAGTTGTCCCAGCACCATTTGTTGAAAACATTATTTTCTCCACGAATTAGCTTGGCACCCTTGGGGAAAATCAATTGACCGTAAATGGAAGGGTTTATATCTGGATTCTCCATTTTACTCCATTGATCTATTGGTCTACCCTTATGCCATCACCACAGTGTCTTGATTACTATAGTTTTGTAGTAAAGTTTGAAATTAGGAAGTGTGAGTCCTCCAACTTTGGACTTCTTTTTCAAGATTGTTTTGGCTGTCATCTTTGCTTTCTGATTTATACTTTTTGGATCTTTAAGAAATCCTTTTGGGGGGTGCCTGGGTGGCTCAGTTGGTTAAGTGTCTGCCTTCGGTCATAATCTCAGGGTCCTGGGATCGAATCCCACATTGGGCTCCCTGCTTAGTGGGGAGCCTGCTTCTCCTTCTGCCTGCCGCTCTCCCTGCTTGTATGTTCTCTCTCTCTCTGTCAAATCAATCAATCAATCAATCTTAAAAAAAAAAAATCCTTTTGGACTCCAAAGCCAGAAAATATTTTCCTATATGGTTTTCAAGAAGTTTTATCATTTGCCCTTCTCATTCCAATTACTGATCTATTTGGAATTTATTCTAGTGCCTGGTATAACGTAGGGATTTAATGTCATGATTTTAAATTGTATTAACACTTTTTTTTTAAGTCCATTTTTTCTTTCACTGATCCACAAAAAAAGCCTGTCACAAATCAAGTTTCCATATAGGTGCAGTTCTGTTTAGGTATCCTGTTCTATTCTATTGGTCACTTTTTCTATCCCTTAACCAGAGCCACACTGCCTTATTACACCCTTTTTTTTAGGTATCACAAGTAAGATTTTTTATCTGTCACCATTAAATGTCTGAATTTTAAACAGATTCTTGGACTGCTGGCTTATATCCATCAACTTATTCAACTTTAGCACCAGTCTCATCTCCAGTAGCTTTTTTTTTTTTTAGTAGCTTTTACAAAACTACTACCTTCACCATGAAGCTCCATGAGCTCTCCCAATTCAAAGTTGGGCTTCTTCAGCATTTTTACTTTTCTAACAAAGACACCATGGAGAGGATAAATAGATTGGCAAGCCTTTTCTATGTCTTTTTCCAATGCTGTCTGAAATCAATTTATTGACTACTTCTTTCAAGTCATTTGTCTGTAACTCTTGCGTCATGATTTCCAACATCTTTTTCCAAATTTGGTGGACCTGTTGGTGCTGAGCATAAGAGGTCTTCTGAATATGACTGTTGTGTTAAAACCAACACAAAATAGATAAAGCAAATAACCATCAGTATTCCTGACATCAACATCAGCTTCAATCAGGGTCTGCCATTTTTTTACCATGGAGCACATTTTGTCACGGGTAAGACCCATGCCATGGAATTAGTCAGGCAGTTTTTGCCCTGAACAACCTCAGTAATTAGCTTGAATTTTTGAAATGCAACTTCATCATTCTGCAGGATCAGCAAGGCTCACTTCAAAAACACAACCCTCAAGGCCATTAGATGTGATTTTGGTTCCTTGAGTTCTTGTGACTAGTGTTTTTCCAATATTTCTTATACTGAACATAGCTGGTGCTTTCACATCATACCAATCTTTTTTTTTTTAAGATTTTTATTTATTTATTTGACAGGGAGAGAGACAGCGAGAGAGGGAACACAAGCAGGAAGAGTGGGAGAGGGAGAAGCAGGCTTCCTGCTGAGCAGGGAGCCTGATGTGGGGCTCAATCTCAGGACCCTGGGATTATGACCCGAGCCGAAGGCAGACACTTATGGACTGAGCCACCCAGGCGCCCCTATACCAATATTTCTTAGAAAATGGATCAACCACTTTCTTCTTGACTCTCTTTTTGCCACCTTTTGTAAGGCGTGTGTTCTTGCCAACAGCTATGACGCTGCTCAGGAAGCCAAAAGGCTTAATCACGATAGCTTTTTAATAAGGTAACCTGTAAGGCAAATCTCCCCACCTTGTTCTTCTTCATAATTATATATATGGCTCTTACATATAAATTATAGATATAGTCTAACAAGTTACACACACACAAACACACACTAATTTCATCTGGATTTGATTGGAATTGCACCGAATGTATAGATTATTTTGGGAAGAAATTATTTAAAAAAAATATTGAGTCTTATAATCAATAAACATGATTCATTTACTTAGATTGGGCCACAGTGTTCCAGAGTTCCAGGGGTGTCTTTCTCACCCCAAGACCCACTTAGATCTTTTCTCCTTTATGCTACCTGTCTTGTTCCTGAGCTTAACAAGAATGTTTTCAATGTATCAAATTAAGAATAATGTTAGCTGCTGTATTTGTCAGGTAACTTTATCTGGTTAGAATGGTCCTTTTTATTCGTTTATTAAGAAGCTTTTTCAAAAAATTATAAATCTGTTGAATTTAATCAAACATTTTTTTTTAAAGATTTTATTTTTTTATTTATTTGACAGAGAGAGAGACAGCTAGAGAGGGAACACAAGCAGGGGGAGTGGGAGAGGGAGAAGCAGGCTCCTGGCCGAGCAGGGAGCCCGATGCGGGGCTCGATCACAGGACCCTGGGATCATGACCTGAGCCGAAGGCAGACGCTTAACAACTGAGCCACCCAGGCGCCCCAAACATATTTTGGTTTTAATGTTAAACTAATCCTGGATTTGAGATATACCCATCCTGGTAATGATGTAGTATCTCCTTTGCATACTGTCAGATTCCATTTCTAACTGAACTTATTTAGGATTTTCACTAAGGTCATGACAAGTCCTCTATTTTCTTAGGTTATACTGATATCAGGGTTATACTCGCTTTATTTTTTAAAAGTTAGGGAGTTGATCTTTTTCTATTCACTTATATAATTTGTATACTATTGGAATTGTAAGGTCCTTGACTGATAGAACTCTGGGTCTGAAGTTTGCTTTGCACGAAGATTTTAATTTACTGATAATTTATATTGTGGCTACAGAACTACTATTCAGAGGTTCAATTTTTTCTTGAGATAGGAAGAACTTCTGCAGGAAGTCATATTTTCTAAAACTATCAATTTTAATCTAATTTTCAAAAAAATTAGCATAAATTTATCTTTTTAATGTTAGAAGCATGTCTAAGCCCCCCTTTTCATTTTTATTGTATATTTGCTCATTCTCTGTTTTTTTCTTTACCAACCTTGCTAGAAGTTTGCTGCCTTTAGTATTCTTTTACATTGGCCTTGTATAATTTGTTTACATTTTCTTCTCTTATTCTGTTTCCCTCCTACTGTTTTGTTTATTCTGTTTCTTTTCTTTTCTTTTTTTCTTTTCTAACTCCCTAAGTTTTATGCTTTCGGCATTAATTTTTAGCTCTTCTTCATTTCTAATAGAAGCATTTAAGACAATAAGTTTCCCTCTAAGCTCTGTTTGCAGTAGTTTTTCAGTTATAGAATTTCCATTTAGCTCTGTGTTTCTAGTTTCCATTTTTCTGCTGAGATTCCCCATCTGTTCACTCACACTTTTAAAGGAAAACTCCACCTTTTTCTTTAAATCCTTGAACATATTTATAATAACTGCTTTAAAGTCCACATCTATTTATTCCAACATCTGTGATCATCTTTGTTTCTACTATTTTGTCTCTTGATTAATGGTCACTAGTTTCCCCACTTCTTGAGTTGCTTGTCTAGTAATTTCTTCCTTGTGTAAAACAGTTTTGGCTGTTACACTGTGAGGAACTGTATTATACTGTCTTTATTTAAAGAGTGTTGAGTTTTGTTCAGGCAGGCTGTAGATTACAGGGATTCACCTACTTCCTATTCTGGTTTGGCCTATAGTACAGGGTCAATGCCCAAGGTACTCAATAAGATCTCTCTAGTGTGAATGGATTGAAATTCCACAATCTTCCAGCACTGGCGTTTGTGTTAAGTTTTCAGTCACTACTGGTAGGCCTCACATGGTCTCGCTTGTGTATGTGCAGCCAAACACTTAGCCATACTCCTGAAGATAACCTTCCCACAGACCTTTAAGATTCCCTCCCTCACAGCTCAACCATCTGGGGTATACTGACCCACAAATTGCAGCCACCTCAGCAGCTCAAACTCTGATCTCTGCCTCTTTTATTTAGCAATATTGCTGCTCTGCACTTGGGCTCACCTTCCCACCCCACACACCAGAAAGTGCCCCCATTTAGAACAGCAAGGCAAATATAAAGGTCACCTTATACGTTTCCTTTATCTTAAGGATCATTTCCCCATACTGTCTATCATCCACTGCCTGAAAACAACTTGTTCATATATTTTGCTACTTTATGGTTGTTGATGGCATGAGGCCAAGCCCAATATCAGTTACTCCATCATGTCTAGAAGCAGTGATCCGCATTTTTTAATATGCAGTATTTTTATCCTTCAGTTTAAAGATCTTCAAATTTCCATTATTTTCTGATTCATGAGTGTGTTTCTTAGTCTTGAAACATATGAAGTTTTTATAATTATTTTTTCAGTACAGATTTTTTATTTTATCCCATTGTGATCAAAGAATGCAACATGTATGATACCATTCCTTTGAAATTTGTTCAGACTTCCTTTATAGCCCAATATATGGTCACAAATATATTTTTTTAAGTATAGAACATTGCGGGTTTTTTTTTTTTTTTAAAGATTTTATTTATTTATCTGAGAGAGAGCATACGCACAGGAGGGGATAGGGGCAGAGGGAGAGGGAGAGGAAGCAGACTCCCTGCTGAGCAGGGAGTCCAATGCAGGGCTTGATCCCAGGACCCTGGGATCATGACCCAAGCTGAAGGCAGCCACTTAACCAACTGAGCCACCCAGGTGCCCCTATAGGGTCACAAATATTATCAAAACTATTCCACTTGAAAGAATATATATTCTGCAGATTTGGGGTGGAATGGTCTATATGTGTCCATTCAAACAAACACATTAATTTGTTTTGTTCAAATTTTCTATAATCTTCTCAATTTTGCTTTTTTGTGTGCTTGATGTATCACTGAGAAATAGGTGTTGAAATCTCTCATTATGATTGTGGTATTTGTCTCTAACTCCTTGTTGTTCCTGGTGATTTGATCCTTTTATCATGTCAGTGACCCTCTTTAGTAATGCTTTTTGCTTTCAAATCTTGCATTTTCTGGTATTAATAGATTTATACTAGCTTTATTTTGCTTAGTATTTACCTGATATATATTTTCTACTCCTTTATTTTCAATTTTCCTATATTCTTATTTCTAGCTCTATCTTTTGTGAAGATTGAAAAAACATTTGTAGACATTCAGTTCAAACCTGTTTCATCACTGTGAAACAGGTGTCCCCCAGCAACATTTGGCAATAATAGCTTGTGATAAAATATGCTTCTTCCTTCATAATAGTTTTCTCCTTTTTTTGTTCCATTTTGGAAATTGATACAACACAAGGAAGATTAGTAGCCAGAGGAAAGGAAGTTATTGAGTTATTAGAACCCAATGAAGAAAAATAAAGTATAAGAAGTGGAGAAAATTCAAGCTATGGGAATGATCTTCAGATGAAATCAGATCTTACATGAGAGATCAAAGGATTAAAGAAAAGAAGTTATGGTTTTACAATCTATAAGAAGAGGAGAAAAAGAAAAAGGAAAAAAAAGAAAGAAAGAGGAGGCTTCAAGCTATGCAATTTAAAGCTGGAACACCAGGATAACACTCAAGACCTGGCCTAAAAAGATCTGAAATGCCCAAGAATAGGAAAGTGAAAGACCACTGAAAGAGTATAAATATCATCCAGAATTTAAAAAGCAAGACTTAGGGATCAAGTTATAAGCATGATTTTGATGAGAACTTGTATTTGCACATCTATGTGTAATCTATACCCTGAGATTTTTGTATTCTAAATGGCTTATTGTGTAGGCTATGTGCCGGTCAACTATGATTCATGATTTTCCTTCCCAAACTTCCTCTTCCTCCAGTATTCCTTATTTAAATAAATGGCATCCACCCATTTCCTTAAGCCAGAAATCTGGAAGTCATCTTTGATTCATCTTTCCCTCACAATCAAATCCTACTGATTCTGTCTCTTAAATTTTATCTCTTGAATCAGTTCACTTTTTCCTCCTCCTCTTTGCCAACCCCATAGTTTGTTTCCTCCAATTGTCTCCTCTTTCCCCACATATATTACTTGTGCGCCATCCTCTCCTCCATTCTGCAGATAGTGCCTAAAATTATCTTTTAAAAGTGCAAGTGATTATGTCACTTCCCTGCTTAAACATACAAAACAAGAAACAAACAAAAAATTTCAATGGCTTTCCATTACTCTCAGAATAAAGACCAAACCCTTAATAAGGCCTCTGAGATCTGGATTTTGTCTCTCTACATTGTAGCCATGTTGGCTTTCCTTTCAGTACCTCAAAATCAATCAGCGCTAGTCCCTCTGCCTAAATCACTTTCCCTTATACTCTTTGCTTAGCCAACTCCTCATTTTTCATGTTTTAGCTTTGATATCTCTAAAACCCATTCTGATCTCCAAAATACATTACCTAGTCCCCTGCTGGAAGTTCCCAAAGCATCCCGTACTACTTTTGCGTAAACTCAGTGCATTTGTGAATACTTGTATAATGTTGGTCTCCCTTGAGGACTGGAACTGTCTTATCCCTCTTTGTATCTCCAGTCCCTAGCTGGAATGACCCTAGCTGGTGAATGACCAACTCACTAAAAGATTGAAGGAATAAATGATGATCGAGCAAAGAATCTGTGATAGGACAGAGCAGTGTAAAGTACCTTCAGTCCTCAGGTTGAAATCTAAGGAAATTCTCCCTTCAGAGGAGGATTAGCAATTAAAACAGGAAACATTTTCAAAGGCACCATGAATGGTTCTATTACTATTATTTTTCCCTTTGCTCAAGTTTTTGCTGAGAAGAACTAGGCTCACGAATTTGGTATGCCCAAAACATACCAGTAAAATGGAGAAGGAAAATAATCTGTGTCTCCATTTTTTTGAGATGAGGAAATTAAGGTTCATAGATCAAAATTACTGTTTACAGTCTCAAAGTAGTTTGGTGACCTGTGAATTATGATGCCATGTTTTCTGTGTTTGACACTAAGTTATGGCCACAATTCCAAAATTGTTTTTATGATTAGATAAGGCCTATGATTTAGATAGTCTGATACTGAAAAATTAATCATTCTGAATCCTAAAATCCTAAAAATATTTCTAACTTAATGTCAGCATCATGCAGTAATTCTTCCTTCCTGAGGTAATCTATTCTCAAAATAGAGATTTTGCCTCATATAACCAGGATCATAACTAGAGTGAACTAAATTATGAAAACAAAACATTTTTATGCACCATATTTCCAAGTTATCTGTGTCATGGAAGTGCAATTTGTAATTCTCTTTTCTTTGGCCACAGCTCTTCCAACATAGCTTTCCAACACTGTCATATATTTTCTTCTAAACATTATGTTCTACTTGTGTGACTAACACTGACAAATTTGTAACAAGAGTCTTCCTTGACCAGCCTGTCACCACTTCCCCTAAATGCAGGGTGGTTCTAAGTGAGTGATCTTTCAGAGACACTCCTCGTTGGTGCCTGGGCGTTACCCCACAATCTAGCCAAATTACTTTTAGAGTTCAGTAAGCTCTTTGGGCTGAACAAGGCTGATTTCATTTTTTGCTTCAATCACAATCATCTAATTGCTGAGACTCTCCGTCATCTTAAGGAAAAACTGAGAATTTACTGAAAATGTTTGTGCAATGTAGCTTAGTTGTATGGCAACAGAAAGTAAATCACTGAAAAAACAAATTTTTTAGCGGAAGAATCATGATAAGTATATGACTAAGAAAGGTCTCTATTTAAATTGTACTTCACATCTAGCCAATTACTTGAAAAAAATAAAGTATTTTTAAACTGGTTCTCTAATACTCAAAACTTTTAAATTGCTTGTGGATATATTTTGTGCAGCTTATTAATTTTTTTCATTCTCAACATAGCAAAATGCTATGAGAATTATTAGCAATTGAAGTTATATTTAAATTAAAGTCATCACTAAGTTTTACTTCTCAATCGGTAATTTTTATAAGGAATTTATATGTCTAATCACTTTAAAGGTAATGATAAGAGGGATAAAAAGTAAGATACAATTAAAAGTTTAACAAATAATTGGAAAGATAAGACTAACATACAGAGTGCAGTTATGTAGTAATGAACAAAACAATCTGTAATCAAGTGCTGTATTGTATAGGAGCTAGTCAGTGAGGATGTAGAGAAACAAGTTAAAACAGTGTTTCTGAGGAGGTAAATTGGTAAAACCTTTTTTTTTTTTTTAAAGAAATTGAGAGTACTTATTAAATTCTTTATATGATTTTTCTTTTCCAAAATGCTGATATAAAATCTGGATGTCAGCTTTACAACCAGTTTTAATTTTCATTTTTAATTATTTTCATGCAAACTTTTAAACATACACAAAAATAGGAAAATGCATCTTCATGTTCACATCACCAAGTCAACTAATAGTTTTATTTTCTTGGGATGCTCTCCCTGTAAAGATATTCACAAAAAGGCTCCTGGGTGGGGGCGCCTGGATGGCGCAGTTGTTAAGCATCTGCCTTTGGCTCAGGTCATGATCCCAGGGTCCTGGGATCAAGCCTGGCGTTGGGCTCCCTGCTCCGCGGGAAGCCTGTTTCTCCCTCTCCCACTCTCCCTGCTTGTGTTCCCTCTCTCGCTATCTCTATCAAATAAATAAATAAAATCTTAAAAAAAAAAAAAAAAAGAAGGCTTCTGGCTGGCTCAGCCAGTTAAGCATCTGCCTTTGGCCCAGGTCATGATCCCAGAGTCCCAAGGACAGAGTCCTGCATTGGTCTCCCTGCTTAAGTGGGGAGTCTGCTGGTCCCTCTGACCCTCCCCTCTCTCGTGCTTTCTCTCTCTCTCTCAAATAAATAAATAAAATCTTTAAAGAAAATAGTCAATGAATGAATTAATATGTATTGATATGGGGAGATGTCCATGATACATGAAGCTTAAAAAAAAAAACATAAAAACTGCAACACAGTTTGGATAATTTACCATACTACAGGGAAAAAGGTGGACTTGACAGAGGTAGTAGCACTCACCAAATATTCTGCACTCCACATTCCACATGTCCACAGTTTACTTGTAGCAGGGCAGGGCTATGATTATGAGTTCTGACTAGTAAATTGTAAGCGGAAGTGGAGTATGTCAATTTTGGACTGAGGCAGTAAAAAAGTCCACGTGTGATTTTATAGTCTCTTTTCATTGCTGTGGTGACTAAAAGCACCATGTATTGCAGAGTGTGACCACAACAGGGTAGAATCTCCATTACCATGGGCCCGTGAGTGACTGCATGGAGAAAATGCCCTGCCAATCTGTGTAAGATATCCAGCATTAGCAAGAAATAAATTTTTGTTATGTTAAGCCACTGAGATTTGGGTGGATTGTTTGTTATTGCAATATAATCTAGTCTATCTTGACTAACACATGTACACAAATTAGCATTTATCAAGTACTTACTATATGCTAATAACCCTGCTGAATGCTTCTTATTAAATCCTTGTGAAACCTTATGAACCAGTAATATTACTCTAAATTGAGGAAACTGAGGCAGTGTGAGGACCAATAACTTGTCCAGGGTGGCCAGCGAAATGGAGAAGCTGGAAATGAAACCAGGCAGTCTGGATTAAGATCTACCAAAATGTTAGTAGTAATTATCCCTGAGGGTAGGATTGTGGGGAGTGATCACTCTTTGTTCTGTGTTTCTGTAATGTTACAGATTTTAAAATAATCATTTATTACCTTTGCAATAAGCAATATATAAATAAATATGTAGATAAACTACATATACCCAGGGGCGCCTGGGTGGCTCAGTTGGTTAGCAACTGCCTTCAGCTCAGGTCATGATCCTGGAGTCCCAGGATCAAGTCCCGCATCGGGCTCTCTGCTCAGTGGGGAGTCTGCTTCTTCCTCTGACCCTCCCCCGTCTTGTACACTCTCTCTCTCACTCTCTCTCTCAAATAAATAAAATCTTAAAAAACAACAACAACAAAAAACTATATGTTAGCTACTTAAAGACTGAATTCAGAGATGGAAGTCAAGTGACGCTGGAGAATGGTATAACCAAGGAATGCCTAAACATGACTCTGCCACCCATAGCCATACATGGTTTTATAAGTGAGTTCCAGCAAATAAGGTGAATCATATTATATTTCACAATAAAATTGGTTTAGTTTGGGAGTAGGGGCCGGAGGGGGGGAATTAATAATATTAAGGATATTAAGGAATTAATAAAATGGTCATGCCCACAGCAGGATGAACATTGTAGTTCTGGGAACGTTTTTCAGGTTTTCTAGTACTTAATAGCACTCTTTAAAAGAAAAGTAATAATAATAAAACAATTCCTTGTAGCTAAAAATGGCCTTATTAAATGTACATTTTAAATGTTTTATTCAATAATATTTAGACAAAATATATATGGCATAATCCTTAATAATCAAGTGTACATGTAGTTTTTCTGGCTGCCCAGGATCTGAATTTGGAAATTCAACAATGTATGACTCCTGACAGGAGGAAACTAAAAGACCAAAATACTGGTTGCCCCAGACTCTGGGCAGCTAGCTGTTCTGGGCTGCCTAGACCCTCTTGGCTCTCTCATTTTCTGAGCCTGGTTGGTTCTCCAGCCTTCTCACTGATTTTGTAAACTAACGATCAATCCTTCCACAGTTGGTTTCTTTTGCCTGGAAGCAAGAACCTGAATACCAAGCAGGAGCTACAAGCAGCTATATAAGGTGAAGGAATAGTATCTAGGTGAAAATGAGCCACCTTTGAAAGTCTAAATAACAAGACATATATTGTTAGCTATAACATGATAGTAAATGCCATAAATTCATTGCAATTAAATTAGAGATATTTTCCACACCACCACATTTCTCATGAGTTTGATCCTTTGTTTCCTTTCCAGGAATTTCTGTCATATCTGCGTATTCCCTAACTCCACACATAAATCTCCTTATGCTTAACCACCAGTCCTCTTTCATTTATAACATCACACTTTCAAAAAAGTGTCATTATGTTACATGATCTATGCAATAGTAAAAATGCTGTAAATCTGTGGTTTAACATTATAAAAAAACAAATTACGGAACCATTTTATTAGGTTAAGTTCAAAAGTCTTCATAACACAGCCTCACCTATAAGAAAATGAAATTACCTGAGTTTCACTTGCCTTATGGAAATAATAATGCCCATCTTATCTCCCAGTATTAATATAAGGATCAAATAATTTATGAACACGTTTAAGGTATGTACCATATTTCATCAAATCTTAAGATACATCCACTGTAAGACATGCCATTAGTTTAGGTACCACAAAAAAAGAAACAGAATGGCCAATTAAAAACTATAACACACACTTTCTAATCACTTGGAAACTCAATTGATCAACCTAGCAAAACAGCCATTTATACTCAATTAGATACAGACTGTTAAATATAATTCTTGTGCAAACATTATGAGGAAAATATGAATGAAATAAATTGGTT
This sequence comes from Neomonachus schauinslandi, assembly GCF_002201575.2. NCBI lineage: Eukaryota > Metazoa > Chordata > Mammalia > Carnivora > Phocidae > Neomonachus > Neomonachus schauinslandi. The sequence goes on from NC_058411.1 coordinate 45,339,064, forward strand.
AAGGTATTCTTAAAACTCTTCATTGAGTCCAACATTCCCGAATCATTTCTCAACTCAATCACTGATAGCCACGTTTTCCCACATAATAGCATTATCTATGCCATCAAAAACACTGTTGACGCAGAATTTCTTATAAGAATCCACAAAATGTTTTTCTGGTTCAAGATGGCGACATAAGAGAATCCTGAACTCACCTCCTTCACAGACACACTGAATGTTCAGCTATGTAAAGGACAATTCCCTCTGAAAGAAATCCAGAAACTAGCTGAGTGACTCTTATGTATCAGGAAAATGAGAAAAACCCACACTGAAATGAGTAGTAAAGCCTCACACACAATCTCACCATAAACCTCAACCCTGGCACAGCGACACACAACTGGGAGGGAACTCACAACTCACAGCTTCTCTCTGAGGAGTGAAGGGTTTGGACCCCATGGCTGGTACCACAACTCTTAAGACTTCCACCTGAGAAATGGACTCCCAAAGCGTCTGCCTTTGAAAGCCAATGAGACTTATAAGATCCACAGTCTTTGGTGAACTAATAGACAGTTCTTAAAAGATTTCTGGGGACTCACCATGGCTTACCCCCAGGGCCCAGCACAGAGGCAGCAGACTGAAACAAGCCCAGTCTTTTCATGAAAGAAGCTACTTGCTTACCTTAAAAACTTTGGCTTGAGGGGCAGGCTCTTAATTTAATACAGTCCAGAAATTGGAGGCTGGTAGGTGCATCTTCCTGTTCTCCCTTTGCCTCACTCCAGGTCATCAGTATCTCCCAGAAAGGAGCTCGTCCACATGTCTGATGCCCCAGTTTTTGTAGCTGCTGACCAGAGGAAGCCCCTAAATGGGGCTTACATTTGCGGGTACCATAGGACTGTAACAAATAGAAAAACAGTTCTTAACCAGGTATCCCTCCACTGCACAGCACAGAGGCAGCAGATTGAAACATGAGGAGGCCTATTAGCTTATTTTAATAGCTGTGGCCTGAGGGGCAGGCTTCTACTTTAACACCAGTATAGGTGCAAACTGCCATCCTGTCCAGAAACCAGGAAGGCCAGCAGGCACCATCTTTGTGCTTTCCCTTTGCCCTGCTCCAGATTGCTAGTGTCTTTGAGAAAGGAGCTTATACACATGTCTGCCACCCTGGTTTTTGTGGCTGTCACCCAGAGGACACATCTCTTGATAACTTAACACTGGTGGCCAGTGGGGCTTGTGTTCATGGATTCAATGGGATGGTAGCAAATAAAAAGTTTTATTTTACTTTATTTTTTTAAGGTTTTTAATTTATTTATTTGTCAGAGGGTCGGGGGGAGAGAGAGAACACAAGCAGGGGGAGCAGCAGAGGGAGAGGGAGAAGCAGGCTCCCCAAGGAGCAGAGAGCCTGATGCAGGCTCGATCCCAGAACCCTGGGATCATAACCTGAGCTGAAGGCAGATGCTTAACAGACTGAGCCACCCAGGTGCCCAAACAAACAGTTCTTAACTACCTATCCCCCCCAGGACTTGATGTGCAGTGGCAGCAGACAGAAATATACATCTCCCAGTCTGCCCCTGAAGGAAGTATATTTACATGCTTTAAAAGGAAGTGGATCAATGATGAAAATATCCAAATATGAGCATCATAAGCCTTCCAGTCTACCTGATGCATGATCTTTGTAGTTCTGAGAAGCAAAAGTAATTTAAAACAATAAGGACTTATGTCTAGAGTTAGGAATGTGTGTGTATATGCGTGCATGTGTGTGTGTGTGTGTGTGTGTGTTTATAAAGGTGACCATGAATAACTGAGAACTTGTTGATGAATGAATGAGATATGGCAGGGGGTGATGTGTGTGTATGAAAGACTAATCAGTTCTGATTAATGATTAAAAGTTTTACTACAGAATTTTATAATTATGAGGCTTTCTACACTTGATCTGAGATCAGAATGAAATATTTTTAAAAAGAAAGAAAGGAAAAAAAAAATGTTCCCTGAGGGTCTGGCTTCTAATTAGTCTGCATTTAGTGCTGACTGAGAGCCTCCCCTTTGGGACACTGACAAATATTGGCATATCCTTAAGTACTGGGAGCCACTAAGAACATAAAAGATCACTTGGACAATCACAAAGCTTTGAGGAAAAAGCACAAGGAGCTCAGGATTGAATAATAAGGTTCATCACATAAATGAGACCACTCCTTCAAGAATGAGAAAGGTCGTTGTTTTATCTAATACAAATCAACAGAGTCAAGAAAACTGAATGGAGGAACAAGATAAAACCTCAGAAAAAGAACTTAATGAGAGAGAGATAAGTGATTTGCCTGACGAAAAGTTCAAAAAAATGGTCATAAAGATGCTTGCTGAGGTCAGGAAAACAATGCACGAACAAAGTGAGAATTTCATCAAAGAGACAGAAAATATAAGAAAATAGCCAAACAGAAATCACAGAGCTGAAGAATTCAACAATTAAGCTGAAAAACTCAATAGGCGTTTTTAATAACAGATGAAGTGGAAGAAAAATCAGCAAACTCTTAAGACAGGGCAGTAGAATTCATCCAGTAAGAAGAGCAAAAAGAAAAAATGCAAAAGAATAAAGATAGCTTAAGGGATTAATAGGACAACATCAAGAGGCCCAATATTCACATTTTAGGGGTCCCAGAAGTAGAAGAAAGAGAAAAAGGGGCAGACATTTTTTTAAAGAAATAATGGCTGAAAATTTCCCTAACCTAGGAAAGAAACAGACATCCAGATCCAGGAAGTTCCAAAGAAGATGAATCCAAAGAGACCCACACCAAGACAAACTAATTATCAAAAGTCACAGACAAGGAGAGAATACAAACAGCAAGAGAAAGACAACTTGTTATGTATAAGGAAACCCCCATAAAACTATCAACAAGTGGCGCCTGGGTGGTACAGTCAGTTAAGTGTCTGACTCTTGGTTTCAGTTCAGGTCATGATCTCAGGGTTGTGAAATCAAGCCCCGAGTCAGGTTCTGTGCTCAGTGTGGACTCTGCTTGAGATTCTCTCTCTCTCCATCTACCTCTCTCTCTCATGCTCTCTCTCTAAAATAAATAAATAAATCTTAAAAAAAAAAGACTATCAAATTTTTTCAACAAAAACCTTGTGGGTCAGAAAGAAGTATCATAATATATATTCTCTTTCTCTCTCTCAGCTAACTAACTAAATAAATAATCTTTAAAAAAAGGAGTTTTCCAGAGAAGCAAAAACTGGAGTTTAGCACCACTACACTGAATTTACAAGACATGTTAAAGGAATTTCTTTAAGCTGAAATGAAAGGAGGCTTATTAGTAATAGGAAAACATATGATAGTATAAATTTCACTGGTAAAGGTAAATATATAGTTAAACTCAGAATAATGTAATGTAATGGTGGTAGGTTAATCATTTATAAATCTAGTATGAAGGTTAAAAGACAAAATTAGTAAAAATAGCTATAACTACAATAATTTGTTAATGGATACACAGATAAAAAGATGTAAATTGTTAAATCAAAAACATAAAATGGGGGCAGTAAAAATGCAGAGCTTTAGAATGAGTCCGGACTTAAGTTGTTAACAACTTAAAATAGACTGTTACAAATATGTTTTATGTAAGCCTTATTGTAACCACAAAGCAAAACCTACACTACATACACAAAAGATAAAGATAAAGGAATCTAAGCACACCACTATAGAAAATTATCCAATCACAAAGGAAGAGAGCAAAAGAAAAAGGAAGGAACAAAGGAATTAGAAAACGATGAACAAAATGGCAGTAAACCCATACCTATCAATAATAAATTTAAATGTAAATGGACTGGGCGCCTGGGTGGCTCAGTTGGTTAAGCGACTGCCTTCAGCTCAGGTCATGATCCTGGAGTCCCTGGATCGAGTCCCGCATTGGGCTCCCTGCTCGGCAGGGAGTCTGCTTCGTCCTCTGACCCTATCCCCTCTCATGTGTTCTCTCATTCTCTCTCTCTCTCAAATAAATAAATAAAATCTTTAAAAAATAAAAAAAATGTAAATGGACTAGGGGCGCCTGAGTGGCTCAGCTGGTTAAGTGTCCGACTCTTGGGGCACCTGGGTGGCTCAGTCAGTAAGCGTCTGCCTTCGGCTCAGGTCATGATCCCAGGGTCCTGGGATTGAGTCCCACATCAGGCTCCCTGCTTGGCGGGAAGCCTGCTTCTCCCTCTCCCACTTTCCCTGCTTGTGTTCTCTCTCTCACTGTGTCTCTCTGTCAAATAAATAAATAAAATCTTAAAAAAGGGAGCAAGATGGCAGAAGAGTAGGAGACCTGGATTTCGTCTGGTCTCAGGAATTCAGCTGGATAGGGACCAAACCATTCTGAACACCTACAAACTCAACAGGAGATCGAAGAAAAGAATAGCAACAACTCTCTGAACAGAAAAGTGACCACTTTCTGGAAGGTAGGACGTGCGGAGAAGTGAATCCAAGGTGATATTCGGGAAGATAGACGGCGGGGCAGGGGACCTCCGTCGGCTGCTTCTGGCAAGTGATAGAGCTGCGGAGCACAAAATCGGAACTTTTAGAAGTTGGCTCCTCTGAGGGACGTCGCTCCAGTGGCTAAGTGGGGTTGGAACCCTTGCGGGACAGTGTGGTCTCGGGACCCTCGGGGTCACAGAAAGACCGGGGATGCCTGAGTGAAGCAGAGCTCCCAGGTATCGGAGCGGGGAAGCCGGCTGCAGAGACGGAGCAGAGGAGCGGGCTCTCAGCTCGGGATTGCCATAAACTGTGATCCACGGCACAGTTGGGCCACTGCTCCTCCAGCAGGGACCCAACAAGCGGCAGATCCGGGGAGACTCACCTTCCTCCCCCAGGAGGAGCAGCGCGGGAGCGCACCGCAGGGATCTGCTGGGTTTGGAGACTCCACACCCAGTCGGGTGCCAGAGATAAAAACGCTCCGTCACAGGCCAGGTGAGCACAGAGTGCGGCCAGAGACCGGGGAGACAGGAGTGATTGACTGCTTTTCTCTGGGGCCTCACTGAGGAGTGGGGCCCCGAGTTCTCGGCTCCTCCAGGGCGGAGACTGGGAGGCCACCATTTCACTCTCGTCCTCCAAAGCTGTACCGAAAGCTTGCAAGGAACAAAAGCTCCGGAGAGCAAACCCGAGCAGATTACTTAGCCCAGACCAGGCAAGGGCGGGGCAATTCTGCTTCCGGCAAAGACATTTGGGAACCACGGCAACAGGCCCCTCCCCCAGAAGATCAGCAAGAACTGCCAGCCAAGACCAAGTTTACCGATCAATGAGAACAGCAAAACTCCAGAGCTAAGGGAATAATGCACATAGAATCCATGGCTTTTTTACCATGATTCTTTAGTCTTTCAAAGTTAATTTTTTTTTAAACTGTCTTTTTTTTTTTTTAATTTTTCTTTTTCCCTTTTTCAACCAACATCTTATCAAGCTCTTTTTTAAAAAAACATTTTTATTTTTCATTTTTAGAGTCATATTCTATCCCTTCATAGTACTTACCCTTATTTTGGCATATATATATATAAGTTGTTCTCTCTTTAAAATTTTGAGATACAGTTTCTTCTAAGGGATCAAAATATACCCTAAATCTCTAGTGTATGGCTTTATTCTACTCTCCTGCCTGATCACATTCTCTCCCTTTTTTTTTAAAATCCTCTTCTTTCTTTTTTCAAACAACTTCTTATCAATTCCTTTTATAAAATTTTTTATAATTTTCATCTTTACAGTCATATTCCATCCATTCATCATAACAACCCTTATTTTTGTACATATATAAGTTTTTCTTTCTTTAAAATTTTGGGAGGCACTTTCTTCTAACAGACCAAAATACACCCAAAATCTAGTGTGTGGCACTGATCTATGCACCAGCCTGATCATATTTGATCATATTCTGTTTTTTTTTTCTGTTCTGTTTTTGTTTGTTTTTTATCTATTTCTTTTTCTTTTTTCTTTCTTTCCCTTTCTTTTACCCTGGCTTCAGGTCTTTTCTGATTTGTTTAGAGTATATTTTCTGGGGACGTTGTTACCCTGTTAGCATTTTGTTCTCTCATTCATCTATTCTCCTCTGGACAAAATGACAAGATGGAAAAAATCACCTCAACAAAAAGAACAAGAGGTAGTATCGACTGTAAGGGACCTACTCAATATGGACATTAGTAACGATGTTGGATCTAGAGTTCAGAATCATGACTTTAAAGATATTACCTGGGCTTGAAAAAAGCATGGAAGTTATTAGAGAAACCTTTCTGGAGAAAGAAAAGAACTAAAATCTAACCAAGTCGAAATCAAAAAGGCTATTAATGGGGTGCAATCAAAAATGGGGGCGCTAACTGCTAGGATAAATGAGGCAGAAGAGGGAATCAGTGATATAGAAGACCAAATGATGGAAAATAAAGCAGCTGAGAAAAAGAGAGATAAACAACTACTGGATCACGAGGGCAGAATTCAAGAGCTAAGCGATACCATAAGACAAAACAACATTAGAATAACTGGGATCCCAGAAGAAGAAAGAGAGAGAGGGGCAGAAGATGTATTGGAGCAAATTATAGCAGAGAACTTCCCTAATTTGGGGAAGGAAACAGGCATCAAAATTCAGGAGGCACAGAGAACACCTCTCAAAATCAATAAAAATAGGTCAACACCCCGACATCTAATAGTAAAACTTATGAGTCTCAGAGACAAAGAGAAAATCCTGAAAGCAGCTCGGGACAAGAAAATCCTGAAAGCAGCTCGGGACAAGGTTACCAATGTAACCTACATTGGTAGAAACATTAGATTGTCAACAAACCTATCCACAGAGACCTGGCAGGCCAGAAAGGACTGGCATGATATATTCAGAGCACAAAATGAGAAAAATATGCAGCCAAGAATACTATATCCAGCTGGCTGTCATTGAAAATAGAAGGAGAGATAAAAAGTTTCCAGGACAAACAAAAACTAAAGGAATTTGCAAACATGAAACCAGCCCTACAAGAAATATTGAAAGGGATCCTCTAAGCAAAGAGAGAGCCTAAAAGTAACATAGACCAGAAAGGAACACAGACAATATACAGTAACAGTCACCTTACAGGCAATACAATGGCACTAAATTCCTATCTTTCAATACTTACCCTGAATGTAAATGGACTAAATGCCCCAATCAAAAGACACAGGCCATCAGATTGGATTAAAAAACAAGACCCATCGGCAAGAGACTCATTTTAGACCCAAAGACAGCCCCAGATTGAAAGTGAGGGGGTGGAAAACCATTTACCATGCTAATGGACACCAAAAGAAAGCTGGGATGGCAATCCTTATATCAGACAAATTAGATTTTAAACTAAAGACTGTAATAAGAGATGAGGAAGGACACTATATCCTACTTAAAGGGTCTATCCAACAAGAAGAGCTAACAATTGTAAATATCTATGCCCCTAACATGGGATCAGCCAATTATATAAGGCAATTCATAACAAAAGCAAAGAAACACATCGACAACAATACAATAATAGTGGGGGACTTTAACACCCCCCTCACTGAAATGGACAGATCATCCAAGCAAAAGATCAACAAGGAAATAAAGACTTTAAATGACACACTGGACCAAATGGACTTCACAGACATATTCAGAACATTCCATCCCAAAGCAACGGAATACACATTCTTCTCTAGTGCCCATGAAACATTCTCCAGAATAAATCACATCCTAGGTCACAAATCAGGTCTCAACCGGTACCAAAAGATTGGGATCATTCCCTGCCTGTTTTCAGACCACAATGCTCTGAAACTAGAACTCAATCACAAGAGGAAAGTCGGAAGGAACTCAAATACATGGAGGCTAAAGAGCATCCTACTAGAGAATGAATGGGTCAACCAGGAAATTAAAGAATTTAAAAAATTCATGGAAACAAATGAAAATGAAAACAGAACTGCTCAAAATCTTTGGGATGCAGCAAAGGCAGTCCTAAGAGGAAAGTATATAGCAATACAAGCCTTTCTCAAGAAACAAGAAAGGTCTCAAGTACATAACCTAACCCTACACCTAAAGGAGCTGGAGAAAGAACAGCAAATAAAGCCTAAACCCACAGGAGAAGAGAAATAATCAAGATCAGAGCAGAAATCAAGAAATAGAAACCAAAAGAACAGTAGAACAGATCAACGAACCTAGGAGCTGGTTCTTTGAAAGAATTAACAAGATTGATAAACCCCTAGCCAGACTTATCAAAAAGAAAAGAGAAATGACCCAAATCAACAAAATCATGAATGAAAGAGGAGAGATCACAACCAACACCAAAGAAATACAAACAATTATAAGAACATATTATGAGCAACTCTATGCCAGCAAATTAGGTAACCTGGAAGAAATGGATGCATTCCTAGAGATGTATCAACTCCCAAAACTGAACCAGGAAGAAATAGAAAACCTGAACAGACCCATAACCACTAAGGAAATTGAAGCAGTCATCAAAAATCTACCAAAAAAAAAAAAAAAAAAAGCCCAGGGCCAGATGGCTTCCCAGGGGAATTCTACCAAACATTTAAAGAAGAATTAATACCTATTCTTCTGAAACTGTTCCAAAAACTAGAAAAGGAAGGAAAACTTCCAAACTCGTTTTATGAGGCCACCATTACCTTGATCCCAAAATCAGACAAAGACCCATCAAAAAGGAGAATTACAGACCAATATCCCTGATGAACATGGATGCAAAAATTCTCACCAAAATACTAGCCAATAGGATCCAACAGTACATTAAAAGGATTATTCACCACGACCAAGTGGGATTTATCCCTGGGCTGTAAGGCTGGTTCAACATCCACAAATCAATCAACGTGATACAATACATTAACAAAAGAAAGAACAAGAATCATATGATCCTCTCAATTGATGCAGAAAAAGCATTTGACAAAGTACAGCATCCTTTCTTGATCAAAACTCTTCAGAGTATAGGGATAGAGGGTACATACCTCAAATCATAAAAGCCATCTATGAAAAACCTACAGCGAATATCATTCTCAATGGGGAAAAACTGAGAGCTTTCCCCCCAAGGTCAGGAATGCGGCAGGGATGTCCACTATCACCACTGCTATTCAACATAGTACTAGAAGTCCTAGCCACAGCAATCAGACAACAAAAAAAAATCAAAGGCATCCGAATCGGCAAAGAAGAAGTCAAACTCTCACTCTTTGCAGATGATATGATACTTTATGTGGAAAACTCAAAAGACTCCACCCCAAAACTGCTAGAACTCATACAGGAATTCAGTAAAGTGGCAGATATAAAATCAATGCACAGAAATCAGTGGCATTCCTACACACCAACAACAAGACAGAAGAAAGAGAAATTAGGGAGTCAATCCCATTCACAACCGCACCCAAAATCATAAGATACCTAGGAAAAAATCTAACCAGAGGCAAGGAATCTGTACTCAGAAAACTATAACATACTCATGAAACAAACTGAGGAAGACAGAAAGAAATGGAAAAACATTCCATGCTCATGGATTGGAAGAACAAATATTGTGAAGATGTCAATGCTACCTAGAGCAATCTACACATTCAATGCAATCCCCATCAAAATACCATCCACTTTTTTCAGAGAAATGGAACAAATAATCCTAAATTTTGTATGGAACCAGAAAAGACCTCGAATAGCCAGAGGAATGTTGAAAAAGAAAAGAAAAGCTGGCGGCATCACAATTCCAGACTTCCAGCTCTATTACAAAGCTGTCATCATCAAGACAGTATGGCACTGGCACAAAAACAGACACATAGATCAATGGAACAGAATAGAGAGCCCAGAAATGGACCCTCAACTCTATGGTCAACTAATCTTCAACAAAGCAGGAAAGAATGTCCAATGGAAAAAAGATAGTCTCTTCAACAAATGGTGTTGGGAAAATTGGACAGTCACATGCAGAAGAATGAAACTGGACCGTTTCCTTACCCCACCACATGAAAATAGACTCAAAATGGTTGAAAGACCTAAATGTGAGACAGGAGTCCATCAAAATCCTAAAGGAGAACACAGGCAACAACCTCTTCGACTTCAGCCACAGCAACTTCTTCCTAGAAACATCGCCAAAGGCAAGGGAAGCAAGGGCAAAAATGAACTACTGGGACTTCATCAAGATAAAAAGCTTTTGCACAGCAAAGGAAACCGTCAATAAAACCAAAAGACAACCAACAGAATGGGAGAAGATATTTGCAAATGACATATCAGATAAAGGGCTAGTATCCAAAATCTATAAAGAACTTATCAAACTCAACACCCAAAGAACAAAGAATCCAATCAAGAAATGGGCAGAAGACATGAACAGACATTTTTCCAAAGAAGACATCCAAATGGCTGACAGACACATGAAAAAGTGCTCAACATCGCTCGGCATCAGGGAAATCCAAATCAAAACCTCAATGAGATACCACCTCACACCAGTCAGAATGGCTAAAATTAACAAGTCAGGAAATGACAGATGTTGGCGGAGATGCAGAGAAAGGGGAACCCTCCTACACTGTTGGTGGGAATGCAAGCTGGTGCAGCCACTCTGGAAAACAGTATGGAGGTTCCTCAAAAAGCTGAAAATAGAGCTACCATATGATCCAGGAATTGCACTACTGGGTATTGACCCCAAAGATACAAATGTAGGGATCCGAAGGGGTACGTGCACCCTGATGTTTATAGCAGCAATGTCCACAATAGCCAAACTGTGGAAAGAGCCAAGATGTCCACTGACAGATGAATGGATAAAGAAGATGTGGTATATATATACAATGGAATATTATGCAGCCATCAAAAGGAATGAGATCTTGCCATTTGCAACAATGTGGATGGAACTGGAGGGTGTTATGCTGAGTGAAATAAGTCAATCAGAGAAAGACATGTATCATATGACCTCACTGGTATGAGGAATTCTTAATCTCAGGAAACAAACTGAGGGTTGCTGGAGTGGGGGTGGGGTGGGAGGGATGGGGTGGCTGGGTGATAGACATTGGGGAGGGTATGTGCTATGGTGAGCACTGTGAATTGTGCAAGACTGTTGAATCACAGATCTGTACCTCTGAAACAAATAATGCAATATATGTTAAGAAAAAAAAAAAAAGAAGAAGATAGTAGGAGGGGAAGAATGAAGGGGGGGAAATCGGAGGGGGAGACGAACCATGAGAGACGACGGACTCTGAAAAACAAGGGTTTTCAGAGGGTTTCAGAACCATGAGGGTTCTAGAGGGGAGAGGGGTGGGAGGATGGGTTAGCCTGGTGATGGGTATTAAAGAGGGCACATTCTGCATGGAGCACTAGGTGTTATGCACAAACAATGAATTGTTGAACACTACATCAAAAACTAATGATGTAATGTATGGTGATTTACATAACAATAAAAAAGTAAAAAAAAATTTTTTTTTAAAGATTTTATTTATTTATTTGACAGAGAAAGACACAGCAAGAGAGGGAACACAAGCAGGGGGAGTGGGAGAGGGAGAAGCAGGCTTCCCGCAGAGCAGGGAACCCGATGTGGGACTCGATCCCAGGACCCTGGGATCATGACCTGAGCTGAAGGCAGTCGCTTAACCAACTGAGCCACCCAGGCGCCTGTAAAAAAAAAATCTTAAAAAAAAAAGTGTGTGACTTTTGGCTTTAGCTCAGGTCATGATCTCGGGGTCATGAGATTGAGCCCTGCGTTGGGCTCTGTGCTCAGCAGGGAGCCTGCTTGAGATTCCCTCTCTCCCTCTACCTCTGCCCCTCCTTCCTCCATGCTCTTTCTCTAAAATAAATAAATAAATCTTTAAAAAATATAAATGGACTAAATTCTCCAATCAAAAGACAGAGAGTAGCTGAATAGATTTCAAAAAAGAACGTATGACCCAACTATATGCTGCCTATAAGGGACTCCCTTCAACTGTAAGGACACATACAGACTAAAGAGAAGGAATGGGAAAAGATAGTTCATGCAAATGGAAAGCAAATGAAAGCTGAAGTAGCTATACTTATATCAGAAAAAATAGACTTTAAGACAAACCTGTAATAAGAGACAAAGACGTTCATTATATAATGATAAAGGGGTCAATCCAATAAGATTATATAACATTTGTAAATTTACAGGTACCCAACCTAGAAGCACCTAAATATACAAAGAAAATATTAATAGACCTAAAGGGAGAAATAGACAGCGATACAATAATAGTGGGGGACTTCAATACCTCATTGTCATCATTGGATAGATCATCCAGACAGAAAATCAATAAAGAAACATTGGACTTAACATGTTAAACCAGGTGGACCTAACAGATATTTACAGAACATTCCATCCAAAAGCAGCAGAATACACATTTTTCTCAAGCACACATGGAACAATCTCCAGAATAGATCATATGTTAGGCCACAAAATAAGCCTTAATAAATTTAAGAAGACTGAAGGGCGCCTGGGTGATTCAGTCAGTTAAGCATCTGACTCGTGATTTTGGCTCAGGTCATGATCTCAGGGTTGTGACATTGAACCCTGTGTCAGGCTCCATGCTCAGCACTGCTTAAGATTCTCTCCCTCTGCCCCTACTCGCATATACACTCTCTCTCTCTCAAAAAAATTTTAAAGAGGATTGAAATCATATCAAGCATTTTTTTCCAACCACAAGGGTATGAAACTAAAAAAGAATTACAAGAAGAAAACTGGAAAACTGACAAATATGTGGAGATTAAACAACATGCTACAACGAACAGGTAAAAGAAATAAAAATAGAACTCAAATTTGAGACAAATGAAAATGGGAATATAACATAGCAGCAAAAATACTTTTTAGATGGAAGTTCATAGTGATAAACACCTACATTAAGAATAAGAAAGACCTTGGGGCACCTGGGTGGCTCAGTCATTAAGCATCTGCCTTTGGCTCAGGTCATGATCCCAGGGTCCTGGGATCGAGCCCCACATCGGGCTCCCTGCTCAGCGGGGAGCCTGCTTCTCCCTCTCCCACTTCCCCTGCTTGTGTTCCCTCTCTTGCTGTGTCTCTCTCTGTCAAATAAATAAATAAAATCTTTAAAAAAAAAAGAAAAAGAATAAGAAAGACCTCAAGTCATGGCTTTGGAAGCCATTCCCTGTGATCTCCTTATTTGCTGCAAATAAAGTTTTCTTTGTGCAACCAATCAAAAACAAAACAAAACAAAGAAACAATAACAATGAAAAAAGAAATAAGAAAAACCTCAAATAAACAACCTAACTTTACACCTAAAGAAACTAGAAAAGAGGGGCGCCTGGGTGGCTCAGTTGGTTAAGCGACTGCCTTCGGCTCAGGTCATGATCCTGGAGTCCCTGGATCGAGTCCCGCATCGGGCTCCCTGCTCAGCAGGGAGTCTGCTTCTCCCTCTGACCCTCCCCCCTCTCATGTGCTCTCTCTCACTCAAAAAAAAAAAAAAAAAATTTAAAAAAAAAAAAAAAAAAAATTTTAAAAAAAAAAAAAAAAAAAAAAAGAAACTAGAAAAGAACAAAGACCAAAGTTAGTAGAAGGAAGGAAATAACAAATATCAGAGCAGAAATAAATGAAGCAAAGACTAAAAGGATAATAGAAAAGATTAATGAAATCAAGAGCTGGTTTTTGAAAAGATAAACATTAGGTAGAGTCACCAATTAAAAAAAAGAGAAAACACAAATGAAATCAGAAAGAGACATTACAACTGATACAACAGAAATACAAAGAATCGTAAGAGACTACTATGAACAATTATATGCCAACAAACTGGATAATGTAGAAAAAATTGATACATTCCTACAAACATACAACCTACAAAAACTGAATCACGAAGTTAATAGAAAATCTGAACAGACTAATTACTAAGGAGACTGAATCAGTAAACCTCCAACAAACAAAAGTCCAGATGGCTTCCCTGGTGACTTCAACCAAATGTTTAAAGAATTAATACCAATATTTCTCAAACACTTCCAAAAAAGTGAAGAGGAGGGAACACTTCTAAACTTATTTTATGAGGCCAGCATTAAATATCAAAATCAGATAAAGGCAGGACACCTGGGTGGCTCAGATGGTTGAGCATCTGCCTTCGGCTCAGGTCATGATCCCAGGATCCTGGGATCGAGTCCCACATCGGGCTCCCTGCTGGGCGGGGGGGGCCTGCTTCTCCCTCTGCCTCTCTCTCTTTCTCTCTCTCTCTGACTCTCATGAATAAATAAATAAAACATTTAAAAAAAATTCAAAATCAGATAAAGGCATTAAAAGAAAAGGAAATCATAGGCCAATATCCTTATGAACATAGACACAAAGCTCCTCAACAAAATATTAGCAAACTGAATTCAACAATACATTAAAAGGTTCATACACTACAAAGTGGGATTTATTCCAGGGATGCGAGGATGGTTCACCATCAATAACAATCAAGATGATACAGAACATATACAAAATTAAGAATAAAAATCATATAATCATCTTAATAGATTGCAGAAAAAGCATTTGACAAAATACAACATCCATTCTTGATAAAAACTCTCAACAGAGAGGGTATAGAGGGAACATATCTCAACATAATAAAGGCAATATACAATGAACCCATGGTTAACATCATACTCAATGGTGAAAAATTGAAAGCTTTTCCTCTAAGATCAGAAATAAGACAAGGATGTCTATTCTCATCACTTTCATTTAAAATAGTACTGAGAGGGGCACCTCGGTGGCTCAGTTGGGTAAGCGTCTGCCTTCAGCTCAGGTTATGATCCCAGGTCCTAGGATCGAGCCCTGTGTTGGGCTCCCTGCTCAGCTGGGAGTCCGCTTCTCCCTCCAACCCTCCCCCTGTTCATACTCTCTCTCTCTCTCAAATAAATAAAGTCTTTAAAAATAAATAAGTAAAAATAAAAATAATAAAATAGTACGGGGAGGAGCGCCTGAGTGGCCCAGTCAGTTGAGCATCCAACTGTTGGTTTTGGCTGGGTCACTGATCCCTGGGTCATGGAATCGAGTCCCGCTTGGGCTCAGCCCTGACTCCCTCTTCCTCTGCTCCTCCCCTGTTCTTGCTCACCTCTCTCTCTCTCAAATAAATAAATAAATAAATAAATAAAATCTCTAAAAAATAGTACCAGGAATCCTAGAGGAATTAGGCAAGACAAAGTAATAAAGGGCATCCGAATCAGAAAGGAAGAAGTAAACTGTCTCTATATGCAGATGACTATATATAGAAAACCCTAAAAACTTCACCAAAAAACTGTTAGAATAAACAAATTCAGTAAAGTTGCAGGATACAAAATCAATACACAAAAATTAATTGTGTTTCTATACACTAATAACAAACTACCTGAAAGTGAAATTAAAAATACAGTTCCACTTATAATTGCTTCAAAAGAATAAAATGCCTAGGAATGTATTTAACTAAGGAGGTAAAAGACCTATACAATGGAAACTATAAGACATTGATGAAATAAATTGAAGTCACAAATAAATGGAAAGGTACCCCATGCTCATAGACTGGAAGAATTAATATTGTTAAAATGTCTATTCTACCCAAAGTAATCTATAGATTCAATGCAATCCCTATCAAAATTCCAACGGCATTTTTCACTGAAATGAAGCAAACAATTCTAAAATTTGTAATGGAACCACAAAAGATCCCAAATAGCCAAAGCAATCTTGAGAAAGAGGAACAAAGCTGCAGGCATCACAATTCCTGATTTCAAACTATATTACAAAGCTATAATAATCAAAACAATATGGTTTTGGCATTAAAACAAACACATAGGTCAATAGAACAGAACAAAGAGCCCAGAAATAAACCCATGAATATACAGCCAACTTATGGCAAAGGAGCCAAGAATATACAATGGGAAAAAGATAGTCTCTTCAACAAATGGTGCTGGAAAAACTGGGCAACCCCATGCAAAAGAATGAAACTGGACCACTATTTTTACCATTAACAAAAATCCACTCAAAATGGATTAAAGACTTGAATGTAAGACCTGAAACCATAAAAGTCCTAGAATAAAATATAAAGGGTAAGCTCCTTGACATCAGTCTTTGCAAATATATATATATTTTTTATTTGATACCAAAAGCAAAGGCAACAAAAGCAAAAATAAACAATTGGGACTACATCAAACTAAAAAGCTTTGCACAGCAAAAAAAACTATCAACAAAATAAAAGGGCAACCTCCTGAATGGGGGAAGATATTTGCAAATCATATATCTACTAAAGGGCTAATCTCCAAAATAAATAAAGAATTCATACAACTTGGGCACCTGGGTGGCTCAGTTGGTTAAGCGTCTACCTTCGGCTCAGGTCATGATCCCAGGGTCCTGGGATCGAGTCCTACATTGGGCTCCTTGCTCAGCAGGGAGTCTGCTTCTCCCTCTACCCTTCCCCCTTGCTCATGATCTCTCTCTCTTACTCTCTCTCAAATAAATAAATAAAATCTTTTGTTTAAAAAAAGAATTCATACAACTTGATAGCAAAAAAACCAATCTGATTAAAAAATGATCAGAGGAATAGACACGTTACCAAAAAAGACATACAGATGGCAACAGACACATGAAAACGTGCTCAACATCACTAATCACCAGGGAAATACAAATCAAAACCACAATGAGCTATCCTCTCACATGTGCTAGAATAGCTATTATCAAAAAGACAAGAGATAAGTGTTGGTGAGGATGTGCAGAAATGGGAACCCTTGTGTGCACTGTTGATGAGTATGTAAATTGGTGCAGCCACTATGAAATGAATATGTAAATTGGTGCAGCCACCTTTCCACAAATACAACTCGATAACTATCAAATCATCCTAAACACCCCAGACAACAACCTGGAGACTGGCAGAACAAACTCCACAACTAAAGGTAGAGAAGAGGCCACACTGAAGAAGGTAGGAAGTGCAGAGACACAGTTTGGGAAAGAAATGGATTATGGCTTCTGTGATGGGGTTGGGAGCCACAGTTGAGAAGGGCCAGAGACAGACTAGCACACAGGCGAGTGCACGGGGGAGATGGTTCCCCATAGCAATTGGTTTGGAAAGTGAGAGGGGCTGAATTTTGTGCAACTAATGGTGGTTAAAGCCTAGAGTTTTAAAGGTCAGCATACAGGGCGCCTGGGTGGCTCAGTTGGTTAAGCGTCTGCCTTCGGCTCAGGTCATGATCCCAGGGTCCTGGGGTCAAGCCCCGCATCGGGTTCCGTGCTCAGCAGGGAGCCTGCTTCTCCCTCTCCCTCTGCCTCCCTGCCTGCCTACTTGTGATCTCTCTCTCTCTGTCAAATAAATAAATAAAATCTTAAAAAAAAAAAAAAAGAGTTGTTTAAAAAAAATAATAAAATAAAAAAATAAAGGTCAGCATACTTGGCTCTGGGAGAGCCCCAAGATATTGGGGCTGCTCTTGGAGAGAAGGCAAGGAAAAGAGCCTGTGACATACAACATGGAAACAGCAAGCTGAAGAGTGCCTAGGGCACATAATGGGGAGGTTATTTGCTCTTCTTGGAATGTGTGCCAGAGAGGCAGCAGTCATAGAGAGACCCCTCCCGGAACAAAGGACCTAGCAGGTGCCATTTCCCTCCCTCACCACTCAGCATAAGCACGGGGCCATCTGTGGGAACCAGCAGAGTGCCAACACTTGCTACGTAATTTGCTACACCAAGCCCAGTCCCCTCCAGGCTCTGGTGGAATTGTCTTTCCCACCCATGCTTACCTCAGTCACAGCAAGGCGGGCCCCCTTGCCCAGAAGACTGGCCCAAACCCCTGCCTACAGCCCATCTTCCAACCCTGGTTTTCAAGGGCCTCAGTTCTGGCAGCTGGTCTCAATTCACAAGCAGACAAGAGCACACCCAGTTAAAACTTGCCACATTCAGGCCAGGGACCAATCACTGCCCGCAATAGGCAGACAGCCTCTGATGATGACTAGCCTTAAAGAAAAAATGGCCAGGACACAATAGCAGAGCCCACACAGCACACACTGGAGACACTCTCAGAAGCACCAGGCCCTGGGGAACAGGGGACACCACATGGCAGGGCACTACACGACCAGTTTTTCATAAGGCTGTTACCCTTAAGAATAGGAGAAGTACTGGGGCACCTGGGTGGCTCAGTCAGTTGGGGATCCGCCTTCAGTTCAGGTCATGATCTCAGGGTTCTGGGATCGAGCCCCGTGTCAGGCTCCCTGCTCAGCAGGGAATTTACTTCTCCCTCTCCCTTTATCCCTCCCCCAACTCTTGTGCATGCACATGTGTGCACACTCTCTCTCAATAAATAAAATCTTAAAAACAAAAAAAAAAGAATTGGAGAAGTACCTGACTTTCCTAATACACAGAAGCAAGCACAGAGACTTAGATAAAATGAGAAGACAGAGGAATCTGTCCCAAATGAAAGAACAGGAAAAGGCCACGGCCAGAGATCTAAGTGAAACAGATGTAAGTAACATGCCTGATGGAGAATTTAAAGCAATGATCATAACACAGTCACTGGACTTGAGAAAAGGATGAAAGACATGACTAAGACCCTTAACATAGAATAAGGAATAACAAAGCAGAGATAAGGGCTCAATAAACAGAATGAGAAACATGCTTGATAGGATGAAAAAAGCTGAAGAATGAATTAATGACCTAGAAAACACAGTAATGGCAAGTAATCAAGCTGAATAAAAGAAAGAAAAAAGAATTATGCAAAACGAGAATAGACTTAGGGAACTCAGTGACTCTATCAAACGTAATAACATTCACATTATAGGAGTCCCAGAAGAAGGAGAGAGAGAGAAAAGGGGGCAGAAAATTTATTTGAATAAATAATCGCTGAAAACTGCCCTAATCTGGGGGAGGAAATAAATATCCAGATCCAAGAGGCACAGAGAACTCTCAACAAAATCAACAAAAGCAGATCCACCCCAAGACATGTTATAATTAAAATGGAAAATACAGTGATAAAGAAAAAAACATTAAAGCAGAAAGACAAAAGGAGACAGTTACATACAAGGGAAACCCCATAAGGCTATCAGGAGATTTTTCAGCAGACACTTTCCAAGCCACAAGAGAGTGGCATGATATACTCAAAGTGCTGAAAAAAAATCTGCAGCCAAGAATACTATATCCAGCAAGGCTATCATTTAGAACAGAAGGAGAGATAAAGAGTTCCCTAGAAAAACAAAAACTAAAAGTGTTCATGACCACTAAACCAGCCCTGCAAGAAATATTAAAGGGGACTCTTTGAGTGGAAAGGAAAGACCAAAAGTAACAGTATGAAGGTAACACAAAAGCAGTAAAAAACAAATATTTTTGTAAAATATTGATCAAGGAACTCATAAAATAAAAGGATGTAAAATATGATACCATATACCTAAAATGTGGGGAGGAGTAAAGAATGGGCTCAAACTTAAATGACCTTCAACTTAATATTATTATATATATATATTATATACTAATATAGACTGCTATATGGAGAAGAGGTTATATACAACCTAATGGTAACCATATATCAAAACCCACTAATAAATATGCAAAGAATAAAGAGAAAGAAATCCAAATATATCACTAAAGAAAACCAGAAAACCATGTAAGAGAGAAAGATAAGAAAGGATCAGAGAAAATCTTCCGAAACAACCACAGAACAAGTAATAAATGGCAATAAATACATATCTATCAATAATTACTTTGAATATAAATGGACTAAATGCTCCAATCAAAAGACCTAGGGTAACAAATGGATAAAACAAGACCCATCTATATGCTGCCTACAAAAGACTTATTTTAGACCTAAAGACACATGCAGATTGAAAGTGACAGAATGGAGAAACATCTATCATGATAATGGATATCAAAAGAAAGCCAGTGTAGCAATACTTATATTGAACAAACTAAACTGTAAAACAAACACTGTAACAAGAGACAAAGAAGGACACTATATAATAATAAAGATGACAATCCAACAGGAAGATATAACAATTATAAATATTTATACATCCAAAATAGGAATACCCAAATACATAAAATGGTTAATAACTAACATAAAGGAACTAATCAATAATAATACATTAATAGTAGGGGACTTTAACACCCCACTCACATCAATGAACAGATCATCTAAATAGAAAATCAACAAGGAAACAATGGCTTTGAATGACACACTGGACCAGATAGACTTACCAGATGTACACAGAACATACCAACCTAAATCAGAAGAATACACATTCTTTTCAAGTCCACATGGAACACTCTCCAGAATAGATCACATATTAGCTCACAAAACAAGCCTCAACAAATTCAAAAAGATTGAAGTCATATCATGCATCTTTTCTGACCACAACGGCTAGAAGTCAACAGCAAGAAAATATCTGGAAGACCACAAATACATGGAGGCTAAATAACATGCTACTAAACAATGAATTGGTCAACCAGAAATAAAAGAAGAACTTTAAAAGTACACGGAAACAAATAAAAATGAAAATACAATGGGTCAAAAACCTTGGGATGCAGCAAAGCAGTTCTAAGATGAAAGCTTATAGCAATACCATCCTACCTCAAGAAGCAGGAAAAATCCCAAATAAACAACTAACTTTACACATAAAGAGCTAAAAAGAACAACAAATAAAACCTAAAACCAGCAGAAGGAAGGAAACAATAAGGATTAGAACAGAAATAAATTATATAGAAACTAAAAAACAATAGGACAAATTTTTAAAAAATCAATACAGGGGCACCTACATGGTGCAGTTGGCCAGGCGTCAGTCTGACTCTTGGTTTCAGCTCAGGTAGTGATCTTGCGGTTGTGGGATCAAGCCCTGTGTCAGGCTCCACACTCAGTGCAGAGTCTGCTTGAGCTTCTCTCTCCCTCTCCCTCTGCCCCTCCCACTCATGCTTTCTCTCTTTCTCTAAAATAAATAAATAACTCTTTTTAAAAAATCAATAAAATTGATAAATCTCTACCCAGGACCTATCAAGAAAAAAAGACAAAGGACTGAAATAAATAAAATCACAAATGAGAGAGGAGAAATAACACCACAGAAATAAAAACAATTATAAGAAAATATTATGGAAAACTATATGCCAACAAATTGGACAACCTAGAAGAAATGAATAAATTCCTAGAAACATATAATTTCCCAAAACAGAATCAGGAAGAAATAGAAAATTTGAACAGACCAATTATCAGCAACAAAATTGAATCAGTAACCAAAAAACTCCAAACAAACAAAAGTCCAGGAACAGATGGATTCATGAGCGAATTCTACCAAACCACCCTTTATTTTTTTATTTTTATTTTTTTTTAAGATTTTATTTATTTGAGAGCGAGAATGAGAGACAGCATGAGAGGGAGGAGGGTCAGAGGGAGAAGCAGACTCCCTGCTGAGCAGGGAGCCCGATGCGGGACTCGATCCCGGGACTCCAGGATCATGACCTGAGCCGAAGGCAGTCGCTTAACCAACTGAGCCACCCAGGCACCCACCAAACCATCCTTTAAAGAAGAGTTAATACCTATTCTTCTCAAACTATTCCAAAAAATAGAAAAGGAAGGAAAAGTTCCAAATTCATTCCACGAGGCCAGCATTACCCTGATTCTAAAACCAGAAAAAGACACCACCAAAAAAAAAAAAGAGAGAGAGAGAGAGAGAACTACAGGACAATATCTTTGATGAACACAGATGCAAAAATGCTTAACAAAATACTATCAAACCAAATCCAACAATACATTAAAAAAATCTTTCACTGCAATCAAGTGAGATTTATTCCTGGGACGCAAGGATAGTTCAATATTTGCACATCAATCAATGTGATACATTACTACATCAATAAAAGAAAGTATAAAAACCATATGATCATTTCAATAGATGCAGAAAAAGCTTCTGATAAAGTACAACAACGATTCATGATAAAAACCCTCAACAAAGGAGATTTAGAGAAAACATACTTCCAATATAATAAAGGCCATTTTTAAAAAAGATTTTATTTATTTATTTATTTGACAGAGAGAGAGAGAGTATGCACACACAAGCAGGGGGAGACGCAGAGAGACTGGAAGAAGCAGGCTCCCCACTGAGCAGGCAGCCCAACATGGGGCTTGATCCCAGGACCCTAGGATCATGACCTGAGCCGGAGGCAGACGCTTAACTGACTGAGCAGCCACCCAAGTGCCCCAATAAAGGCCATTTATGAAAAACCGACAGCTGACTTCATCGTCAATGGGGAAGAACTAAGAGCTTTTCCTCTAAGATTGGGAGCAAGACAGGAATGTCCACTCTCACCACTTTTATTCAATATAGGACTAGAAATCCTAACCACAGCAATAACACAACAAAAAGAAATAAAAGGCATACAAATTGGTGAGGAAGAAGTAAAACTTTCACTATTTGCAGATGACATAATGCTATATATAGAAAACCCAAACTACTCCACCAAAAAACTGCTAGAACTAATAAATGAATTCAGTAAAGTGGCAGGATACAAAATCAATGTACAGAAATCTGTTGTTTTCCTATATAGCAATAATGAACCAGCAGAAAGTGAAATTATGAAAATAATCCCATTTATAATTGCACCAAAAATAATAAGATATAAAAGAATAAACTTAACCAAAGAGGTGAAAGACCTGTACTCTGAAAACTATAAAACACTGATGAAAGAAATGGAAGACAACACAAAAATCGCTTCTTGGCCTTTTGGCTAAGATCAAGTGTGGAAGACAACACAAAGCAATGAAAAGCCGTTCCAAGCTTATGGATCTGAAGAACAAATATTGTTATAATGTCCACAGTACCCAAAGCAATCTATACATTTAATGCAATCTCTATCAAAATACTAACAGCATTTTTCACAGAACTATAACAACCCTAAAGTTTGTATGGAACCACAAAAGACCCTGAATAGCCAAAACAATCTTGAAAAAGAAAAACAAAGCTGGAGGCATCACAATTCCAGACTTCAAGTTATATTACAAAGGTGTAGTAATCAAAACAGTATAGTACTGGTAGAAAAACAGACATATAGATCAATGGAACAGAACAGAAAGCCCAGAAATGAACCCACAGTTGTTTTGTGTGTGTGTGTGTGTGTGTGCTTTTCTTTTTTTTTAAAGATTTTATTTATTTATTTGAGAGAGAGAAAGAGAGAGCGAGCACAAGCACGGGAACGGGCAGAGGGAGAGGGAGAAGCAGGCTCCCTGCTGAGCAGGGATCCTGATGCGGGGCTCAATCCCAGGACCCCAGGATCATGACCTGAGCTGAAGGCAACCACTTAACCGACTGAGCCACACAGGTGCCCCAATAAACCTACAATTATATGGTCAATTAATCTCTGACAAAGCAGGAAAGAATATCCAATAGGAACAATAGAGTCTCTTCAACAAATGATGTTGGGAAAACTGGACAGCAACATGCAAAAGAAAGAAACTAGACCACTTTCTTACACCATACACAAAAATAAATTCCAAATGGATTAAAGACCTAAATGTGAGACCTGAAACCATAAAAATTCTGGAAGAGAACACAGGCAGTAATATCTTTGACACTGGCTGTACGAACTTTTTTCTGGATAGGTTCCCTGAGGCAAGGGAAACAAAAGCAAAAATAAACCATTGGGAGTACATTAAAATAAAAAGCTTCTGCACTGTGAAGGAAACAATCAACAAAAACTAAAAGGCAACCTACTGAATGGGAGAAGATATCTGCAAATGACATATCTGATAAAGGACTAGAATCCAAAATTTATAAAAAACTTATAAAATTCAACACCCAAAAAACAATCTAATTAAAAAATGGGCAGAAGACATAAACAGACATTTTTCCAAAGAAAACATACGGATGGCCAACCTTCACATGAAAAGATACTCATCATCGCTTAACCATCAGGGAAACACAAATCAAAACTACAAGAGATATCACCTTACATGTCAGAATGGCTAAAATCAGTAACACAAAACAACAGGTGTTGGCAAGGATGTGGAGAAAAAGGAACACTTTTGTACTGTTGGTAGGAATGCAAACTGGTACAGCCACTGTGGAAAACAGTATGAAGGTTCCTCGAAGAATTAAAAATACAACTACCCTACAATCCAGCAGTCACACTACTGGGTATTTACCGAAAGAATACAAAAACACTAATTTAAAAAGATATATACACCTACATGTTCATTGCAACATTGTTTACAATAGCTAAGATATGGAAGCAGCCCAAGTGTCCATCCATAGATGAATGAATAAAGAAGATGTGGTGTGTATATATACAATGGAATATTATTCAGCCATAAAAAAGAATGAAAGCTTGCCATTTGCAACAACATGGATGGAGCTAGAGAATATAATGCTAAGCGAAATAAGTCAGTCAGAGAAAGACAATACCATATGATTTCCCTTATATATGGAATTTAAGAAACAAAACAAACAAGCAAAGCGGGGAGAAAAGAGAGACAAACCAAAAAATAGACTCTTAACTATAGAGAACAAACTGATGGCTACCAGAGGGGAAGTGGGCAGGGGGATGGATGAAATAGGTGGTGGGGATTAAGAGTACACTTATTATGATGAGCACTGAGCAATGTATAGAATTACTGAATCACTATATTGTACACCTTACTCTAATATAACACTGTATGTTAAGTAACTGGAATTAAAATTAAAACTTAAAAAAAAACTGTTCTAAACCCAAAACAAAAACAAAAACATGTTCCTCAAAAATTTTAAAATAGAAACTATCATATGGTCTGCAATTCCATGTCTGCATATTTATCCAAAAAAAAATTTAACCACTATCCAGAAAAGATACATACTCCCACATGTTCATAGCAGCATTACTAACAATAGGTAAGACATGGAAACAACTTAAGTGTCCACTGTTAGATGAGTGAATAAAGAAGTTTGTGTACACACACACACACACACACACACACAGTGGAATATTATTCAGCCATTAAAAAGGAAATCCTGTCATTTACAACTTGGATGGAGTTTTAATACATTACAGTAAGTGAAATAAGTCAGAGAAAGACAAATACTCTATGATCTCACTTCCATATTGAATCTAAAAAAAACCCAACAAACAAATTCATAGATATAGACAGCAAATTAGTGGTTGCCAGAGTTGGGGGGTAGGGAGCAAAATCCGTGAAGGGGTCAAAAGGCACAAATTTCTAGTTATAAGTTAAATTAGTCCTGGGGATGTAATGTAGGCACGGCTTGAGTACAGGTAACAATACTGTATTTTATACTTGAAAGTTGCGAAGAGAGTAAATGTTAAAAGTTCTCATCACAAGAAAAAACAAATTTGTAACTACGTGTGGTGAGGGATGTTAACTAAACTTATTGAAATAATCATTTTGCAATATATAAGTATATCAAATCATTATGTTATACCTCTAAAACTAATACAACGTTATATGTGATTTATATCTCAATAAAAAAACAAAATAAAATAAAAATGACTAGAAAACACATCAATGATTCCATTAAAGTAGACGTTGAGATTGTCACCTGGCCACCTTGGGTTCCTCATTGCATGTAAACCAGCAGGCAAAGAAAGAGGGCACTGCACTGGCTAGAGTGACTATTAAGGAGAAGTTGTGTTCCTTTGGTACAAAAGGGAAAAGGAGGAATACGTCGGAAATGCAGGAGATCTTTTGGGGTACCTTTTAGAACTGTGTTCTATGATAAATTTTATAATTGATTGCTTCACTTTTTGTTAAATTATAAAATTTACAGGATTCTGTTGCTCAGAAGAAACTCATTGAAAACATAGGGCCAGACTGTGATAAGGAAACAAAGCTATATGTTTCTTAGTATTTGTGGTGTTTATTTCTTTTTATGTCTTATACAAACCTTCCTACGCAAAAGGGTAAAAGGACGGACACAGAAATGTGGATGCCATCAGCCCCACTTTTGTTTGAAGGTGTGAGAATGCATGAACCAGTAAAAGTGTTAACTGGAATTTAAATCTCACAAATAAGCAGAAAATTTAATTCCTGGCAGACTATATACGGTGTTCACTGAACAATATTAAGAATAAAATACTTTGCAATTTCAGTAAGTTGAAATTTATGGCATAAGGCAAGGAATGGGAGCTACGAGCTCTGTGACTTTGGTAAATTACTTAACGTCTCTGAACCTCGGTTTCCTAATCTGTAAAATGAGGACATGTCTTTTGGAAATGGGAGCTCAGAGAAAAGTCATTTTTTCTTGTCCTAACCCAGGGTTTCTCCACCTCAGCAGTACTGACATTTCAGACCAGGTTGAAACGTTGTTGTGGGGCCCTGTCCTGTGTATTTCAAGATGTTTAACAGTGTACCTGGTCTCTCCCCACCTCTACCCTCTGTCAATCTGGAGAGACGCCAGTGACACCTCTCCCACAGACATGAGGCTGAAAAAGCTCCAGACATTGCCAGCTGTCCCCTGGGAGGCAAACCCGCCACAGCTGAGAACCAGTGCCTCAACCCTATGGTTCATCCAAAACGGATGTGAAAGGAGTGTAGTGGCCCCGCTTCATGGAGGTGACTCAGAAAACTGAGGATGAGGAGCTTCCAGCTGCCAGTGAATCGCCGAAGTCCTAATTAAATGGACTATTAAAAGAGGGCCACAAGGGGCAACCGAAGAGGGTAAGAGGCCGAACGTCCGGCTTCCGAAAATGAAAGAGGCCCACACTATCAGCACTTACACTGCTTCGCTGACTCCTAAGCTGAGTTATTTCCAGAGAAGCGGAGAGCCGGAGGCCGCGGGGAACACAGCAGGTAGCCAGCCGAGGTGCCGCCCCGCGCCGCCGGGAGGCGGAGTCCCCGCGGGGGCGGTCCTCGCCGCGTCCCACGTGCGAGAGCCCGCCGCAGGCCCCGCCCCGGCCCGCCCCTCTCCCTCCGCCCCCGGAGCGCCTCCGCCCGCCTGCGCGCGGCCCTGCGTAAGCGGCCCGGGGTGGGGCGGAGGCGTTGGCGCTGCCACGTCGTGGTCGCGGCTCGCGTAGCGGCGGCCGCGACGGCAACCGTGGCTCGGGAGGTAGCGGAGGAGGTGGGGCTGGCGCTGAAGCCGGATCCGGATCTGGTGCTGTGTAGCGGGGTGGGTGAGAGTCCGACGGGCCTGGAGAGGAGCGCCGACCGCGAGGCCTCCACGGGTGAGGGAGGCTGGGGGCCGGGGAGCGAGAGCGGGGCGCGCCGGGTGTCCTGGGGGCCGTCGCGGGCCTGCCTGCACATTTATCAAACAGGTGTGACTGTGACTGCTGCCCCCGGGCGAGGCGAGCTAGGCCCGGATGGGAGGTGTCTCTTCCGGGAGCCGCGCATTTAGCTTGGCCAGGTCGGTGCACATGTGGTTGTAGAGCGCGGTTCCGAGCAAGTTGAGCGGACACGCGCCTGGACAGGGCTGCGGGAGCAGGGACCGGGGTCGAAACTAACTCTTCGCTCAGCAGGCTTTACCGTGGAGGATCGAGACAGTTGCTCAGTCTCTGCTGCCACTGGTTTTGAACAGGCACAAATGCCCCGACCCCTCTTTTACCCGTTCCTTTCCGAGGTGCACCCCACGGCGGTCGGGAGCCGCATGAGGACATGCTCCTGCTCCGAAGATCACATCCTGCACTGACTAATTGGGGCTTTCACTGCAGGAAGGAGGGACATCCTTTGTCTCTTTTCCCGGGACTTGTACCCCTAGACACTATGATTTCCCTTATAAGAGGAGCTGATGTTTATGTAAGCCGAACTCTTAAAATTTCGTACAAAATTGAAATGGGCGATTATGGAATTAGTTTTGTTAGGTTATACACTCCTGAACAAATCTTAGAATGGATCTCAAGAAATCATTTAGATCGGTTCTATTTAGGCAGAATTCGCTAACATTTTTTAGAATTAGAGCTACCTGTCTGGTGTGATGATGTAAAGATTGGTGTCTATTGAGTATGGTATTTTAGAGCTCAAGATGGGAAAGCAAGATAGGATCCTAGTCCCAATTCACTCATTTGCTGTGTTACCTTGGGGCTCCATATGCTCGTTTCCTAATCGGTAGTCTGGGAATAATGCCAGATTATAGGGATCAAATAAACGATCAGAAAATACTTTTTAAAATTCTCAAGTATAATTGCCTAGTTTAATAAATATGGCCAGGCCTGTTAAATCCTCGAATAAAGTGTTCTTTAGATTAAAAATTTTGTCAAATTATTATTCAAATTGTCATGAAATCTATGTAGACAAACCCTAAAGTCTCAAACAGCAAACTTTCCCCCGTTCATCATGTACTGAAGTAATGTAGTGATGGCCCGGTGGCTCTGAACGTATGTTAAGCACTTTAGTCTTGGCCTTGGATTATGCTTTTTAAAATTTTCATTCCCAGTGTCTATTATTACTTGTTGCTCTCAGTTGCTTGCTTCTGCAGCACCTCCTCCCTATTTGTATTTTAGTGTGCTGTGGAAGCTGGGAAACCGAATAGTTGAAATTGTGTCCAAAGAATAGTCAACTGAATGAAAACCTGATGATCCTAGTAAAAGTGAGTTTGGTGTATGGTTTTTGTGATATCACTTGTGGCAATTTGGCAATCTTTCTTCTTTTGGATTTTCTGAAATGTGACCTTCAAGTAACCTTACACCATTTGTTATTCATTCACTAGGCACTCATTGGGCTGTAAGGCATGTATGGGCCTTGTAAATGCGTGCTAACTTGGCAGTTAAATTGGAAAAGTTTTGGAGAAATATTTAGGGAGGGTTAGGGTTTATTTTTTATTTTTTTTAAGATTTTATTTATTTGACAGAGCAGAAGCAGGGGGAACTGAAGAGGGAGAAGCAGACTCCCAACTGTGCAGGGCTCCTTGCAGGGCTTGATCCTAGGACCCTGGGATCACGACCTGAGCCAGGTGACCCTAGGGTTTACTTTTTAAAATCAATCACCCCAGTGATAATGATACTTAGCCTCAAACAACTGCAATTCTATTTACTGAAATTTCCTGGTTTTGCAATACCGTGGGCGCCTTAAGATGCTAAAATATTATTTCTTTTGTAAACCAAATTTATTTCATTCCTTTCTAAAATCTTTTGAAATTTGGTATCAAATCACATCCTATTTTAACTTTCTCAGCATATTGGGCACCAGCAGAATTTTACTTAATGGGATGGAGTAAGATAAAGGAAAGTAACTTTAGGTATGGCTTTGTTTTGTAAAATAGGTCATAAAAACATTTTAATCTAATTGCCTGGTTAATGGATTCTTATTTCTATTCAGAATGCTTTGTTTTTTGTATTTTGACATATCTGATACTCTTATTTTCCAAATACAGTTTATAAGTGTTGCTTTTGACTAAATTTTTAACTTGTATAATTAAGTGGGGAATTTATCTTCACTAGTGCATCTTCAGTACTAAGAGTATAGAATCTGTAGTCGTGCAGGAATGGCTGCATAATCTCTGGTAACCCGTGCAAAACACAAATGGAGGGCTCTTTGTTGAAAAATTAAGAATCTCAAAACAGTGGCAGCAGAAAGTAGAACCAAGTGGGGGGCCTTGAGCACTGCACAGGTCCAGTGCCCTTGAAGCTGGCTCTGTTGCCTGGTTTTGAATCCTAACTCTGTTCCTTATTGGCTCTGTTATCTTGAGCAAATTACTGTGCCTGCTTCCTGGTCTGTAAAATGGGGATAATAATGATAGACCTTTCATTGTATTTTTATGAGTTAACAAATACAAAGCACTCCATAAATTTTAGCCAATATTATTTTTTTGATCATTCATGGAATAGGACCATCTGATTAAAGAAAAGCATAGGAAAACAGTAGTATTTACTGTTTAAAATTCATTAGTTAAAGGCTTCATAATCCTAATTCTCTTGTGTACCTCCTCTCCCCTTTCTCTCTTGGAAATTATTAACTGTATTTTGTGTTCTCTAGGCTATATTCTGTTGTAAACTTGGGCATCTTCATAGGAAAAAGTAATCTAGTTAACTTTAAATTGTTCTAATGTTCATCTAAATTCCCTTTTCAGCTTTCTTTAAATTTCATGGTTACAACTGTATGTTAAATAAAATGATCATCAAACCTGTTTAAATAGTGTGTTGCCCTGAGGAACTAAATTTTTAACTCTCTGGCTTCTGTATTTAATATATACGTTTTACTTTGTTAATAAATATTTAGCCTGGGGGCGCCTGGGTGGCTCAGTTGGTTAAGCGACTGCCTTCGGCTCAGGTCATGATCCTGGAGTCCCGGGATCGAGTCCTGCATCGGGCTCCCTGCTTGGCAGGGAGTCTGCTTCTCCCTCTGACTCTCCCCCTTCTCATGTACTCGCTCTCTCTCATTCTCTCTCTCTCAAATAAAAATAAATAAATCTTTAAAAAAAAAAAAGGTAAAAATAAATAAATAAATATTTAGCCTGTTTATTTGCATACCCAAAAAACAGTGTTGTTACAATGATGTTACTCATCTCATCTTTGAGATGAGCGTAAACCCAAAAGCCTCAGGGATCCAATTATCAGGGACAAACAGTAAAATGCATGCATTAAAGTTAACCTATAAAAAAATCTGTTTCAAGTGGACTGTAAGCTTGTTAAATTTGGTATGATTGTTAATCATCACAATTTACTTCCTTATTAGTCTTAGAACCAGGGATAGTGTTTATGGCATAACATATTTGAATCATTTTTGAGGGGGAAAAAAAAGCCCTTTGGTATTCTACATAATAAACTATGATTATTTTTTTATTCTTTCTTTTCTATCCAAGAAAGTTTCAGTTTAACATAAACATATAACCTGTCATCCTTTTTGCAGCCCCTGTACCCAGCACAGTGCCTGACTCATGAATTAATTTAATGATGAAAAATATTTAAAAAAATTTATAAACATGAATTTTTAATTAGTTGCTAACTAGAATATATCCCATTGAGCACTTGCAGTGTGCCAGGCACTGTTAAGTGCTGTATATAAAATTCATTTCATCCTTCTAATAATTTCATCTCCATTTTACAAATGAGGAAACAGATTGTCAGAGTTGACATTAGCCATAATCACATTTGACATTTGAACACCAGCTTTGACTCCAGAGGTCATGCTTTTTTCGGTCTTAGGTTTACTGGCTCCACTAATTTTGTGATCTTGGGCAGGTTACTTACCATGTGTTGCCTGCATTTCCTCATCTGTTAAAATGGAGCTAATAATCATCCCTATCCTGTGAGATTGTTGAAGTAAATGAATTAGTATTGTGTAAGGTTCTTTGAACAATGCCTGATTGATCAAAAGTGCTGAACAAATTTTAACTTCTGTTACTACATCATGCTACCTTCCCAAAGCCTCTACTACAGTGAAGCATTACCTATAGGGTTGTGTCCTATAGGGTTGTGTCGGGTTCCACAGGCAGGAGTTGAATGGACCTTTAAGGAAAAGTTAAGGATTGCCCTTAAGCATATTGTGACTTAGGAAATAGGGAACATAATGGGGGTGGGATTATAGGGAAAACCGTTGTCATTAAATGGACTTTAATTTTTCCTATTTGTTTCCTTGTTTTATGGTAATGTTATGGCTATATATCTTTAAATTCTTTGTTTCAAAGAAGCGCTAGAAGCAAGTATCAAATAGAATAGTTTCCTTAACTGGGTAAAGAGATAGAAATGGAAGTTAGGGGGGGTTGCTTTACAGTCTCGTAACAGTTGTTAGGAAGACCCTGTTCTAGCAACTCTGTTCCACAGACATGCTGCTGCTCCCATTTTTATGCTTTATTCTATCCTTATATTTGTTATTTAGTCTTTTATTAGACTACACCTAATAATCTGCCCATTTCTGAGTGTTCAAAAAAGAGGACAATACCATAAAATGACCCTTTTATAATAGCATGAAAAACACTGGCTATTCTTAAGCTGCCTAAATGTAGCTGAGAAACTTACATTATAGATTTTTAGAAAATCTGGTGTGAAAATAAAATCCAACAGATACCTTTAATACGAATCTGTCATAGCTAAGACCAGATATTAGAATGAACGTGGAGAGTAAGTAATCTAAGCCAGTTCATCAATTATCTTCTGTTCATGGTTCACATAAACAAGTAACATACCCAGTAAGTCTTAGTGGTAAGACCAACAAATAATTGTGGAGCCCAGTAATAAAATCCAGTAATGAAAAAAAAAGTAAAAGCTCATGTTAAGTCAGCTATTCACAGTGCTATGCTAGCACCAACCCACAGGAAAAATGTTTTAAGATTTTATTCATTTATTTTAGAGCACGCATGTCAGCGTGGGGAGGGTCAGAGAGAATCTCCAGCAAATTCCGCCCGGCACAGAGCCCAATGCTAGCTCGATCTCACGACCCTTGAGATCATGACCCAAGCAGAAACCAAGAGTTGGTCGCTCAACCACTGAGCCACCCAGGTGCCCCAAGAAAAATGTTTTAAAATACTTGCTAGAAAATATGGTTTTTAGTTTAAAACTTATAAAGTCAGTCACTTCTTTACTATCTGATGTTCACCGTGAGTTTTCTATTTATCTGTGGTTGTGGCATTTATGTGAGATTCAGGATAGAATGAGTTATCTTGCGTATGTGTTAATTTTTATTAAGTAATAGAATTTCTCACTGATCCTAATTCCATATTAAAATGCCTTACCATTTAAAATTGTATTTTAGATCTTACTGCAAAGATGAAACCTGATGAAACTCCTATGTTTGACCCAAGTCTACTCAAAGAAGTGGACTGGAGCCAGAATACAGCTACCTTTTCTCCAGCCATTTCCCCAACACATCCTGGAGAAGGTTTGGTTTTGAGGCCCCTTTGTACTGCTGACTTAAATAGAGGTAGGGACTCAGTTTACAAATCCTGGTTAGAATTACACAGTTGGTCCTTGACAACATGGGGGTTAGGGGCACTGACCCCTGTGCATTTGAAAATCTGTGTATAAACTTTGATTTGCCAAACACTTAATAGCTTACTGTTGACTGGAAGCCTTGCCAATAACAGAAATAGTTGATTAACACGTTATATGTGTTATATACTGTATTCTTAAAGTAAGCTAGAGAAAAGAGAATGTTACTAAAATCATAAGGAAGAGAACATTTATTAACAGTACTGTGTTTATTGAAAAAAAAAGTGGACCCATATAGTTCAATCCTGTGTTATTCAAGGGTCAACTGTAATTGGCATTCTATTTTCTCCAGAAACATAATGGTGCTGATAATTTTTAAAAAATAATGTTTGACTTTTGAATTATTTTTTGTACTTAATTTTTTTTAAAGATTCTATTTATTTTGAAGTAAGCTCTACACCCAATATGGAGCTCGAACTCATGACCCCGAGATCAAGTTGCATGCTTCACTAACTGAGCTAGCCAGGTGCCCCTTTTGTACTTAATTTTTAAAGTGACTGAGACAATTCTAATATATATATATCATGGCTAAGACCAGGTATTACTGTGAAATATTTCAAATGACTTAAAGTACAACAGTACTCCTTCCTAATTAAGAATCCAAAAAGACTTTTCATAAAGGTAAAATTATCATTTATATGGCACATAAGGAAAAATCTTCTCTAAGAAGCTGGATGGGGAATGAGGGTAGAGATAATATGCCTTGGATAAGTTGAAAAGGTTTTGTTTACATATATTTCTTTTTTTAATGTCTAAATTCTCCAAATGATTTCTTTAAATTTAATACAAAATCAACTTTTTCATTTTTGTAATAAAAAAAGCAACTTTTTCATTTTCTTTTTGGTAAGAAATCTAAAGAAACTAATTTTGGCCAAACTAATTATTCAGCATGTAGAAATTAAGATTCTCAAAGTTCTAAAATGTTCACATTAACATTTATGAAATTAATCAGGAATCTTTAAAAATTAGTCTCAACAATATTATATATATTTTATTTTAAAAATATTACCATATTTGGCCATAATAATAATCTTGCACCAAAGCATGTATTTGGGGAAATCTGGCATTCCCTGCATCAAATTGAATGCAAATTACATACCTGCTGGTTTTATAAATCTTGAATCATTAAGGGTCTGCACTATTCCAAAAATCTCATGTAGGCAAAAACATTGGTAGAACCTATTGTTTTATGTAGTGATTATAGAAAGAACAGGTTTCAGTTTAATCTTTTTAAATAATAAAATTAATTTTAAAATGATTACATAAAGTTTTGAAAACACAAGTGTCCATAACCCCACCAGCTTCACACATTGCTTTTTTGATTGATCTTTTATTTGGTCTTCTCATGATTTGAAATCTGTTTTTCAAAACTAGGTTTTTTTAAGGTACTAGGTCAACTGACAGAGACTGGAGTTGTCAACCCTGAACAATTTATGAGTAAGTACTACAGCCTCTTTTCCTGAATGAAAAATAAAGGGAAACAAGATTTTTCATTTGGAGCTATGTTCAGTGTCTACTGTGTTTTTTGTTCAAATAGTTAGAAATTATTCATACAACAATTAGCTGTTATTTAAATGTTTAATGTGGCTAACCTGTTCTAGAATCCAAGTGTAGTAATTAACATGTTTTACAAAATACCTGACTTTTAGATAATTACTGTAGCTAGGTGGCAGCTCTAGATTGTTTTATATTGTAGTATTTTTCATGTGGTTAGGTTATTCATGGAAATTTCATCACCAAATAAAAAAGGGTAAGAAATTATGTTCTAAATTTAATTTGTTTTTATTGAATTTTAAGATCAACTGGTATCTTCGAATTTATAGTTCAGCCCCCCTTTTTTATATATATGAGAGAATGGAAATCCAGAAAGGTCAAATGACTTAAGATCACAAGTAGTTATTGGTAAGGAAAAGACTAGAACCTTCCTGATTCCATCCAGTGCTCTAACTATCCTCTTGTTTTCTATAATTTCTTCATTTCCTTCACTAGGTAATTTTGTTTTGTACTCTATCTGACCCTCCCCCAAGATGAAGATCACCATTTTCTGATTCTCATTGTTTTCCTTTATTGAATTTATTTCTTCTTTCCCCTCCAGAACCCTATCTAGAACAAGACTATGGAAATAAACTATGTGAGAATATTAGGCTCAGTTTTTATTCCTGAATTCCTCTTTGCATGCATATCAGATTAGATGAGAAGCCCATTATTTTGGCAATTTAAGTACTAAAAATCAATTTGAGAGGAAAGTATTCCATCTTTGCTCCTATTCTATCTATGTGACTTTGGGATGATTACTTAGAAATGGGGACATTTTTCACCTACTTCACAAGGTGCTTTCAAAACAAGCAAAACTGAGGACTCTGTTTCTTAAAAAGCAAGTCATGGAGTCATTAAACACTTCAGGTCACAAAGGGAAAACTGAAAACTACTTTGTCAAAATATTTTGAAGCCCGAAGACTAAAAATTACAGAATGGAGCCATGTAAACATTCTTATAAAATTTGCAGTTTTGTTCTATTCAAATATCAAGTGTAAATGTTAATTTGACTTTAAGTAATGAAGATATTAAAATTCATTAGTCACAGAAGTGGCAACATCTACAATTTATTTGTATTATAAGTGCTGTATTATAAGTGCTGTTCACCTGTAATAGCTGTTAATAGTTGTACTTTGCTAGCAGACTTTTAAAATGTATAGACCATATTTCCATTGATAATGATTGGTGATGTTTTAATCACTTGGTCATTAATATTAATTAATATTTTATATTTAATGATACTAATATTTAATGATATTAATATTTTCTTAAATCACCATGATGAAAGAACTTTAAATATTCAATAATGAAATAAGCTAATCCTAGTATTTTTATGGCACCTACTAAAGTTTAATGTCTACCACATAATACTCTTCCAATTAATACACAGAATCTTTTGAGCACATGAAGAAATCTGGAGACTATTATGTTACAGTTGTGGAAGATGTGACTTTAGGACAAATTGTTGCCACGGCAACTCTGATAATAGAACATAAATTCATCCATTCCTGTGCTAAGGTATGTGTTCACATTAATGCTTATGAATAAAACAGGTGTTTTCTAGCAAAACTGACTGAGTTTCCATTAGACAAATCTATTTTCTCACTGCATTTCATTGTAAAATGAGAGCTGTACTGCCCTGAATAAAGCTCTCAGAAATCACTTAGTAACATTTTCCCATTGTGTTCTGGAAATTAGGAGGAAGAAAATGTATTAATAATCTGAATTGTTTGCTAAAAATTTTTCTGTAAGGTGTCAGATTTGGTATAGTCCTAGAGAAACCAAGTCAGCATCATAAAATTTGGCAGTAATGATTAGAATACCTGGTGCTATTTTTTACACAATACTTTGTATATAGATTAACACAAATTCTCATCAGTTTCCAAGGAGTTAAAGGGTTTAGAGTATAATTGTCCTTGAACAACATGGGAGTTAAGGACAGACCCCACCCCCACTTCCTGCAGTCAAAAATCTGCATGTAACTTGACTCCCGAAACTACTAATAGCCTACTGTTTACTGGAAGTGTTACCAACAACATAAACAGTTGATTAACACATATTTTGTATGTTATATATATTGTATATGGTATTTTTATAATAAAGCTAGAGAAAATGTTATAAAACATAAGGAAAATACACTTACAGTATGGTATTTATCAAAAAAATCTGCATAAAGTGGACCTGTGCAGTTCAAACCCATGTTTTTCGAGGGTCAACTGTATTCTCTAATTGTGACATTTCTAATGCTCGTTCACTACTTGTGACTCACATGAGAACATAGGTAATCCAGTGAAAATAAGATAGGAACACTTGGAATGTATTCTGTGAAGTATGAGTTTTGGTGGTGTTTACTAGAAATTAATAAATTGTATTTGGATGTTTGAAATTGCTATTAAGCAAGGAGTAAGATGGTGTAGTATGAACATGCCAAGATTACATTTTGGTGATGTGGATTCTGAAATCTGCTTTAAAACAGTGGGGTGCGAAGATTTAGGATATAGACAAAACAGGATTAGGTCATAAATTGATTCATTATATTATTTCCTCCATAAGTAAAAAAGGCTTGCATTTTGGTTTTTGAAGTTCGTTTACAAAACATTTATCTATGAATTATGTCACTTGTTGATTTAGCTAAAAACAAAACTACATGCCTAGTCCTTTAAACATTGTAAATATTTTCAGAGAGGAAGAGTAGAAGATGTTGTTGTTAGTGATGAATGCAGAGGGAAGCAGCTTGGCAAACTGTAAGTAGGCAGAAACAAAGTATCCCTGGTTAGATACTTTCCCTGTTTCTCGTAATAGTTTCTTGCTCTTTGTTAAAAGATGTTTTCCTGTTTGAAGTTCTTTTTGGGTGTCACTAATTAGGCTGACTCTGTAGCTTAAACTAAATTTAATGAAGAAACAAAGTATGTGTTTTATCATATAAAGGTTTAGAAATTGGAAGTATACTGTTTTATAGACTAACATTTTTATTAACTTTTACTTTCAGTAACAGTATTCTCCTACTAGTAGGAAACAAACTTTGGCTAAGTGATCAACCCATCTCCCAGTCATATTTAAAAACAAAGGAAATGTTCTGTCTTTTAAGTTTTTGAAACATATACTAAAATAGGTTTTCCTGTATAATCCTCTATGCATTTATCTAAATCTTTTAAAATAAATTCAAGCTTCATAGGTTTATTGCCTATTTTATAAGCTAGAACTAGCTTCTTAATACCATCTCTTCTGAGTTTTAAGGAATTCACTCAAATATTAAGTACCTGCTCTGTGCAAGATATTATTCAAGGTATTTGGGATACATCAGTGAACAAAACAGACCAGATTCTAGTATTCTAGTCCACTTAATTTTGTCATATCTTTTATAATTTAATAACTTCAGCCAAGATGTTCTGTCTTCAAAATGATACAACTTTTCAGTCTATGCAAACATGAGAAAACCCCCTGGGCAAATTTTTGTAGATCTTTTCTGTTTTTTTGTCTCCCTAAGGCAGTTAGAATCACTTTTTTTTTTTAAGATTTTGAGAGAGAGTGAGCAGGGGGAGGGGCAGAGAGAGAAGGAGACTCCCCACTGAGCAGGGAACCCAAAGGGGGACTCCATCCTAGGAGATCATGACCTGTGCTGAAGGCAGATGCTTACCACACTGAGCCACCCAAGTGCCCCTAGAATCATTTTTTTTTAAAAGATTTTATTTATTTTATTTATTTATTTGAGAGAGAGAGAGCACATGAGAGGGCGGAGGGTCAGAGGGAGAAGCAGACTCCCCGCCGAGCATGGAGCCCGATGCGGGACTCGATCCTGGGACTCCAGGATCATGACCTGAGCCGAAGGCAGTCGCTTAAACAACTGAGCCACCCAGGCGCCCTAGAATCACATTCTTATACCGGGTTTGGATTCTGTAAGGATTTGAAAAATGTATCCTTTTTTGCTTTGTTTCTATTTCTTATTAATTAGAGCAATCCAGAGTTAATCTGATATATGCTTTCACAAATATTAGCTTTAAAATGATAAAGAACAAAGCCATTATTTACTCATTTCATGTGGGAATGCTGACTGTTCCTAAGTAGTCTGAATAGATTTAGGAAAAAAATTTAAAATTTTGGCCATGTTTTTTAAAAGATTGACAATCTCTAGTGTTAAAATTAATATTAAACCTATTTTTAAAGAGGGTTTAGGGTGAATTTAGTATTGTCCTATTTATTAATGCACTAGTGATTACTAGATAAAGTATATTTGAAACAGTAAAATGCTTTGGGTGAATTAAATGCTTTTCCACTCAAAATTTGAATATTTAAATGAATACAGTGAGAAAGGTCATGTTCTAAACCTGTTTCTAATATAAATTTGATGTTATTTATGTAATTTTTATTCATTCATACTAAGTTACTCAAATGCATTTTTATTCTATGCTCCCCCCCCGCCTTTGAATTTCAGGTTATTATCAACCCTTACTTTGCTAAGCAAGAAACTGAACTGTTATAAGATTACCCTTGAATGTCTACCACAAAATGTTGGTTTCTATAAAAAGTTCGGATATACAGTATCTGAAGAAAACTACATGTGCCAGAGGTTTCTAAAGTAAAAATATTTTAAGAAAGACATTTGTCAAAAGAGCTAATGCAACAAGGCGATACTCTTCCTAGAGTTAAAATACTTTGTTGCTGCAACCCAGTGACCTCCATAAGTACTGGACTGAAAGAAAACATTGTAATACAATAAACATAATGACATTTAGAAGATTGCTTTGGGCTCGTCGGACATGCCGTGAGTTTAGATTACAAATGAGTTATAAAGGGGATGATTTTTAACCAAAGGAATATATTTTTAACTTGAATCTTTTCTTGCATTGTATTTTTCTAAAGTTTGCTTCATTTCTTTGTAGTTAGAGTATAGGTAGTAAGGAGTTCTGTGTCTGCTATCTGTACTGCTTGTTAAAAAAAAAAAAAGCATACCATGAATAAGGCTGTTATCACATTCATAAAATGAATATTTTGTTTCAAAGAAACACCAAAAACCACTTAGGAGTGTATCATTTTTCCACATATCATGTGAAATTGGATAAGATGTAACTAAATGTAGTCCAGTCCAACATCTGTTGATCCTAATTCTATATTGGTAAACAACCTGGTCAGCCTTTTAAAGTAGAAATGAAAATTATAAAATGTAACAAGATTCAAAGTAAAGCAATCTAAGTGCACATCTGAAAGTTTATATAATTCTTACGCAGATAAGGTACCACCTGTCTTATATGTGAAATATAATTACTCATTTGTTTAAAATACCTAAGAGCAAATATAAGGTACTTTTTAACAGTGAATTAACAAATCTTGGTACATTACGTATTTCTAACCTGATTTCTCATCATCGATGTCTGAAGCTTTTCTTCTGAGTAACATTTTTATGAAAAATAAATGACAAAACTGAGTGGAATATTTAAATATGTATCATACTGCATTTGTTACATCCTTAAAATGCTGATGGAAGCTTTTCTATTTACTGTGATTGTCATGGTACTATTATTCTGGTCACTACCTTGTTTTGATTTTATTTATTTTAATTATTTTTTCAAGTTGAAGGATTCAATATTTTATTAATTGTTCTGATCTTTTGCAGTCCATGTTACATTAAACCTGTTCATACGATGAAGTCTTGTTAGAATTCTAATGTCTTTTTCTTGAGTTCTCAATTGAACTATTAGGTCACATCCTGGTTCATAAGATTTCAGTTTTGTGTACGCTTTGTAAAATTAACTGGGAGGATAAAGACCAACCACTTTTTATCCCTCTGATTCACACCTACCTCAACTGGATTTAGGATTTCTCCTTGCAGTAAGCTACAGTTGGCTTTCTAAAACAACAAAAAGCCTTCACCAGTAGAGGGTGCACTACTTACCTGCTAACAACCTATGCATATGAAGTGATCTGTCTCTAGTGAAAGCAACAAACCTGCTTTTTGCCTTTTCAGCCAGTTTTGCCATTTCAGGAGTCCTACAACTGTAGCATGACAGTAGCTTTATTAGGTACATTCTAGTAATTAAAACCCATGTTAAAAAAGCGTAACAGAAGGCAAAATTAAATGCTTTATCTTTCTCATTTCTGAACAATTTGAAGTAAAACTGTCTACAAGGTTAGTATTTAAATAAATCCCTTTAGTGTCCTTAAGGTCTTCTCTTAAATCCTTCCTACAGGAAATAGAGTTATAAAGTACAGTAATAAAAATTGTGTCATTGAGCAAAATGGTGATCTATATTTAGCTTTAGTTAGCCAGAGTATGTTTAAAATTTTCTGAGCCATATTGAGTAAACTTGAGTACAGAAAAAGCTGCATAAAACATTTCATAATATATAAACTATATATTCACATTTTAAAGCATTTGCTTTTGAAAAGGTAGAATGAAGTGACAGCTATGATTTTTATCATGCCTCACATATTTTATTTGTATTTCCCTGACTCTTAAGATGCACTTATTTTTACACTAACATTTTAGAAATCAGGATGCATTTAATGATCAGTGGCTTGCCACAATTTATTCAACAATATTTTCCCTTTTAGTGGTATGTAAAATAACAGTGTGGTGATAGATAGCATCGCATCTTGGATTTGATGAAAAATAGTATGTAGGTAGGCTGACAGGGAAGATGGTACTGTCAAAGCAAGAAGTTTTTTTTTTTTTAATGGGCTAGAAGCTGTTCTGTGGATGACCTATATACCCTTTCCTTCAGACACGAATTCCCTCACTTCCAACTCCAAATATGTTCAACTAATCTCAGAAATATTCTTGAGCTAAAATTCAGGCCTTGTCTGGATTACTGATCATAATATTTTTGTGTGTGTGACCACAGACTTTTGGAAGATACTCTTAAGTGCTTCTCAACGTCCAATGTTCATTCATCCTGGGTTACTTTTATCTAAAAGACAATAATCTAAAGAAGTTCTGAGGCATAAACAGTATAAATGAGCATTTCAATCTTTTTGAGGTATAATGGCACAACAGTTTTAATACAACCACCAGTCTTCACAAAATAACTTTAATACTTTGTGCCTGGGCTAGCAGCATCTTGCACTGTGACATTCCTATACATACATAAGCATTTTATCCAAGTACAAATGTTAAAAGCAGAGTAACTTAAGCAATTGCCTATACAAAGGTAAATAGACATTGTAGGTTATTTTTCTTGAATCATTTTGCTGCATAGTAAATTGCAATTACATGTCAGTATAATGTTACTGATCTATAGAATACACTTTGAACTGTGAGGTATGGCAACTCCCTATGAGAGAGCTAACATGTAAACCTGAATATTTTGATTTTTTTTTTTTTTTTTTTTTAGCTGCCATGGATGGGTAAGACAAAAAAAAATCCAGCATTCAAAGATCCTAGAAACTTTCTAATCAATTAAAATAAAATCCTTTAGTAATTCTCAGCCATTTCCTATCATTTCCATATTGGAGCATTGTTGAATGGACAAAGATAAAGTAAATACTGAAGTGAAGCTAAGTTTGTTATGGAATTATGGATTAAGCCAGTTATTAAAAAAAAATCCGCCAGGTAACTGCTCATTTACTTTACATCAAGTTGAGATCCCGATGTGTGTGTGTGTGTATACACACACACATACATACATACATATATATATGCATCCCAACTTTATAATTCAAGATTGCAGTTAAATACTTCTAATTCACTTGAATTACCATGGTAATAAGACAATTAGAAACCTTATATTTTCTTAAAAAGGACATGCTTAACATTTTCTGACATTACTTCTAAACTCAGATGAAGCACAAACTCCCCCCCACAAAACAAATATTCCGCTTTAAAAGTTAAACAGTTGAGAGTTGGTAGCAAAAGCTATCCCGGTTTAACATTTCCACCACAGAGACAAATAAAGGTTTAACCGCTGTTTAAGCACCCAATGGATAAGAAATTAACATGAACTAATTAAAATTAGAAGGTAAGAATACTGCCATTCCAGTTTGAATATTTTCAATATTTGTTTCATACTTTTAAAGTGGGACAGTAAAGCAGTTTTCCTGTTTTGCTGCAATTTCAGTTTAAATCCTTGCCCAGATTACGTATTTAAAATTGGATGCTGTATCACTCATACATTATTCAAATTCAGAAAATAAATCATGATTGGTTAAATGTATTATGGGTAACTATCACAAAACATCCGTAGAAATAAAGGAATTCCAAAAATGGAACCAAACAGAAGAAAGACTAGAAGAACTACCAGAAGTGGTTGAACATTAGGTCGAAGAATGGATCCAAGGTAAAACAAACGGGGTGTTTGTACATGAAAGAAAAAATAAACTTCATGTTTTGTCCCCATTAGTACTGTACTCAAGAAGATGATAGTCCCTTTTCCTAGTGTTCAAGAGACAGTCTTTAATATACAGTGCTGGGCAGGCACTTTAGTGACAACATAAAAATTACAGTGGTTAGAAAAAGTGGAAAATTACCAGCTTTAAATTAGTAAATGACCAAATCTGTATTTTTGGCCTAACTACTAGAGAGGATATGTGTATTTAAGAAACTTAATTTTAAAAATCTTAACTCCCTCATTTTAAAACCTAAATGTACTGTAATGAAGATTCTTTTAAGCAGAGTTTCTGCCGAACGAAGAAGCATCATAGATTATTAGACTGCAAGAGAGATCTCTACTGACCTATGTAGTGATCCAAATATAGGAAAGCTGTGTTACCTGCCAAGTGGAATTTCTGAACACAATGCAAATCTTGACTCTACTATAGACTACCACACCAAATGACCTAATCACACAACAGAATACAAGACCACAATGGGATTAATAGGCTGTTTTCAGGGTAGTAAATAGGTGAAGGGATCAGAAGAGGAATACCATCTGGGTCAACAGGAACTAACTCTTAATTAATAAAGCAATTTTAATTTCCACTCTCCTGTTATGCTGGATAAAAAAAAGCACTTACTGTATTATCTTACAATGCAGGCAAGAAAGAAAAGAAGTAACTTGGTGTAATGGGTTATCTTGCATAGTACCTACTGGTACCAAGGGAACGTATGGAAATCATTCCCATCAGTAAAGCACCTCAAGAGAGGACTGAGAAAAGTGAGATATAAACGAGTTTTGTTTGTGCTACCCTAAATCAACTACAAAAAGTTAAAAACACTCCTCTCCTTCCTCATGGAGTACTTAAAATAGCAAAAATGTTTTTCTTAGAACAATCTTTATAAATAAAAATATGGAGAATTAAGGATCCATAAAGTGACTTTGCTAATGCAAATTATGGGGGAAATTTGGATTAACTCAATGTAAAGAATTAAAACACTTAATTTTAAATACAGTGAAGTTTCCCACAAACCACTTTCCCCAATAAATGCATCTTCAAAGAAAAGCTGCTGAGCCAGAACAACCTCACAGAATCATTAAGACAACATAAAATGAAGGAGTAAATGTTCCATATTCCAAATAATTTACTGAGGTTTCTTTAAACCTCAGACTGTTTTAACTAATTTATAGTTAAAAAGAAAAATTACAGAAAAATGTTTAAAACTTTGTACTGTTCTACATACTAATTTAAAGGTCGTGAAATTTATTTTTTAATTTTTTTACTGATGCAAGGCACTTTTCTTTTTTGGGCTTCATTTAGAAAAAAATAGTGCTACACTGGTTATTCTACTTAGAACTATTTTGGACAAAGAAAAAATGGGCTAAACAAACTCTAAAAAGAACAAACACAACATTTGGCTTTTAAAGAAAAAAGGAAAGTGACTCAAAAGTCTAAAACTCCTTGTTTTTAGTATCTGGTATTACCAAGCAAAATATCTTCCTTTTGTTCATTAAACTTTTTTTTCTATAGAATAAACAAATT
The DNA here is from genome assembly GCF_002201575.2 of Neomonachus schauinslandi. Taxonomy (NCBI): domain Eukaryota; kingdom Metazoa; phylum Chordata; class Mammalia; order Carnivora; family Phocidae; genus Neomonachus; species Neomonachus schauinslandi. Next base: position 45,383,113 of record NC_058411.1, read on the forward strand.
AGGAAGATAACAGGAATGGAAGCAATACTTGGATCATGTTAAAGTAAGAAGAGTTAGCTTATGTCATGATTCAAAGATAATAAGGTATTAAGTTTAAAAAAATAAAAGGGTAATGAAGCTACTGAATTACACTAAAACAGAAATGTGGCAGATTCCTGCATTTGTTAATGTTTCCGTAAGAGGTTCCATCATAAAAGTGAACTGTAAAATTATTTTTAAAATGTTATAGAACACAAAATGAATTTTTAGCAAACTTTAGGAAATTCTCGTTATAAATTACCCACATTTTATAAACAAATCCCCCCTAACTTGCATTTTGTTTAAAGTAATAACTTTATACCATACAAATAAATTTCAAGTATGAAAAGTGCATTATTGCAATAATACCTCTTTGCAAGTCCAAAATTCTTCGTTTATAATAAAACTGTAAAGTGTAAAAAAAAAAAAAAAAAGAAAAGAAAAAGAAGAAAGGAGTAAAACCATCAGTGCCATCTATTGCAGAAGTCCAACATCTTAAAATGTTGCTCAACAAGTTGCAGAGAAACGCCTGGAAGCAACATATAATTAAAAAAAAAAAAAAAATGACTTGTGTTTTTACCATTTTACATTATTATTGTCTCTAGTATCTTCTTCTTCCCAAATAGAAATTCACATCCTCTCTAATGTTGCTCGAGTCAGCCATTCTGTGCAGCTGCCACTTGCATGTTTCCAAAATCATCATCTTCTTCATGTGTTCTCTTCAAACTGCCTAAAAATTATTGCACAAATATAACACATAATGGGAACTTAAACTCATTTGTTAGAATGTTAGAGCTAGTAAAACTTCATTTTCATAAAGCATTACTATGTATATGCACTATGAGAATTCCATGACTGAATTTTTAGTAAAATGTTAGTAAATTCTTTTGATATAAATAACCGAACTTTTATCATCATAACAAGATACATTTCCCCTCTTGAGAATTAACTATGTCTTAGGTATTACAATCACTTTTAAAACAGTTTGTAAACAGAATTGTTAAAGAGATTATGGTACCTAAATGTTTGGTTACCAAGTTTGTTCTTTAGCTACCATAAACCTATGACTTAGAACATAAAATTTAAGAGATTAATTTTATATTTGTACAATTTTATTTTGTAGATATAATTATCTTTTTGCTTTCATAGACACTGCCAAAAATATTTTTCCACTGAAGCTGTGGTTTTATTACCAAGAAGTCTACAGCTGGGAGAAAAGATGGTATGCAAGAGATAAAGAGGAGATTTTATCTACTCTTTACATCAGGGTCTGCTAGTACAGAAATTTCTCACACTGAATCAAAGCTATCACTACATGACCAACAGTTATAATAAAAAAATTTGAGTCTCAGTGGAGGAAAACTTTAGGGGAACAATTAAACTGGTAAAGGGTTTGCTGTGTTATCTGCCTAACAATGGCACAGGCTTAAAGTTATGCCCAAAAGATTGTGCTAAATCATGGTAATGTTAATTTAGAGAGTGGATTTTAACATGAAACTAACGTTTCACTGTAAGATTAATAAAATAAGGATATAAAGGTAGTATCAGGACAATGGAATGAAGCAGAAAATATGCTAGCCATAAAGCTAAATACAGGCTATAGCTGAATTTCAGATTAAGTGCCGTACCTAAGAGGTATGAGACATAAATAACTAATGCAAAGCAGAAAGTGAGGAGGTACAAATAAAGTTCTATAGGAGTTTCAAATAACTAGGGATTGGAGGAAGATTAAGTTAATCTTCATTTCTCTTGAACCATGTAAACTAAGTTTTTAAGGGTAGAGACACTGAATGTTATGCATTCTTGGTGGAGAAAAAACACAAATGAAACCATTAGTTCAGTTTTCTGGAGTGCCTATATAAAGAGGAACACTGCGAGATACCAAGATCAGAAACACCTTACTTATACTATGACGCTCTATGTCTTCTTCTAGGAATTAAACCAATGAAGGATTCTGTACAGGAAAAAGTACATCAGAACTATCTTTTGTGAAAATAGATCTGGCCACAATGTTTAGAACAGACCAAGTAAGAGTTTGGATAGGAGGCCAATATGGACCTGAAATAGAACGAGACTCAGTAAAAAAGAGACAAACAAGGGTAGCAGGTCTTAGAAAAGGAAGATAGAAGTTAAAAGATTTTGAACGCATGCTTGGATCATTAACTTTGAAAATAGGGGAGGGAGTACTCTGACATAAGGAAGAAAGGGAGAAGGGATTGAAATACTGATGACAAGAGAAAAATGGGTAGCTCACGTTAGTCACCCTACTTAATTTGAAACATGCTTTTATTTATTAACCACCTCTTATTTTTATTAAGATCGCCTGAATATACTTAGAGCCCCTTCTCCAGATCCCTTATTTTAATCTTTACAGCAGTTATACTACTTAAAGACTTAAACTAAACCAAGGAGAAGTTTGATCTTTGAGCTAATATATTCTATTAACCAGGTACAGTGGTGTACACACAGCAGAAGCTCAATATAATATACATGTAGTCTTTAAAAATTTGCAGTTATCTTGTGTGAAATTCAATAGTCTACCCAAACTTTTCTAAACAATTTAAATTGTTCAGTATAACTTGTAAAGAGCAAAAGATGCTTTCTACCTTTTATACCATCATCTTTCTCTCCAACCTTCTCCAAAATGACAAAAAATCCTTACCTGTGGGTCCAGAATGAACAGATAATGACCTTTCTATCTGGAGTGGTGACATCATCTGTATTGTTAATTTTGCTAGGTAGATGGCTTCATATTCCTAAAAAATATTTAATTAACATGAATATACACTGAGATTCTTGGGTACCCAAAAGAGTGATTAATGCATATATTATCGGTATTCTTAGTTTATACTGAAATATCTGGTGCCATACTGTTGTAAGAGAAATGCAAGTTTAGGGGCACCTGGGTTGGGTGGCTCATTCTGTTAAGCGGCTGACTTAGTTTCAGTTCAGGTCATGATCTCAGGGTTGTGGGATGCAGCCTGGCGTCAGTACAGAGTCTGCCTGTCCCTCTCCTTCCCCCTCTGCCACTCTCCCCACTCACTCCTTTCTCTCTCAAATAAGTATTTTTTAAAAGGAGAAATGCAAGTTAAAAATTCCTATCTCTTAAAAACTAAAATAAAATTCCTATCTCATACTTTCACATTTACTGAAGAAACTATAAATCAAGTCAGTTTAACAGCTTGCACTAGGGTATCATACACTGAACTGCTAGTCAGGCAGTATCTGTTCTCTGCCGCTGGGGTGTTAGTTATATGATCTCTAATTTCCTCTGTTAAAACACACACGCACACCCCCCCCCCGCAAAAACGCTCATAAAATAATTGTAAGAATAAAATGAAATAAAATTCAGTGAAGATAAAATGTTATACAGTTGAAAATAAAATGAGAGTAATATAAAGCATTTAAAGGATTCAAATATATATTTGGTTTTCTAATTCCTTAAAATTAATCGTCCTCGGGGTGCGTGGGTGGCTCAGTTGTTAAGCATCTGCCTTCGGCTCAGGTCATGATCCCAGGGTCCTGGGATCGAGCCCCGCGTCGGGCTCCCTGCTCCATGGAAGCCTGCTTCTCCCTCTCCCACTCCCCCTGCTTGTGTTCCCTCTCTTGCTGTGTCTCTGTCAAATAAATAAATAAAATCTTTTAAAAAAAAATTAATAGTCCTCTACTTCCAAAGATGGAAGAATAAAGACATTCCTATCCCTCTCTCCTTTCTGAAAACAAAAAATAGAGAACTCCTTATCTGATGAAAGTAGGAAACATCCATAACCCTGAATAAGAGAAGAATGAAAAGAACTGATTACAAATTGGTCAGAATAGTGGTTACCTTTATAAAAGGAGAAAGAGTGTTTGTGGTTAGGAAGGGGTAACACAAGGGCTTTTGTGATCCTGGCATATGTTCAATTTCTTGACCTGATGGTGGTTACATGGATGTTTATTTACATTTTATGCCTTTTCTGTATGTGTATTACATTTATTTTTAAATGGAACCAGACCAAGGTAGGCATACAAGATGCCTGATTGCAGAAATTAGGCAGAATGGGTACATTTCAAAGTGCTCCAAAAAAAGATGGTGGATCTAAGATAAATCTAACAAGCCCTTGCACAGTATTATAGGAAATATGAGTGGGCTGTGGGGATGAGGTAGGGCATATTAAGGAAAATGTGAATGCCCACACACGCCGTTTTTGCAAGAAGCAGGGTACATGTATGTAGCCAAGTATCTGATCTTAGCTAAAAATAAAAACGAAACCAGTAATTCTCAAGCCTGGCTATACCGGAGATCATCTGAGGAGTTTTAAAATACATATATGCTCAAGACTCACCCCCAGTGATTGTCATTTAATTGGTTTAGGTTAGGTTCCCCCGGGGGGGGTTTTAATGTGCATGCTGTGTTTATCAATACAAACAAGAAAAACCTGTGACATAAGAGGCTCTGCTTCTTACTCATCAAGTTAACCCACCAGAGAAAAGTGGTGAGAAAGATTTCCAAAACAAGTAGGAAAATTTAAGCTGTCTGCCTTCCCCAACCACTATCCAGGTTCCTCTCCCACAATTTTATTGTTGGGCAAATAGCTGTTCCAAGAATACTTCCAGTTTAAAGATGACCAATAATCATAAAGGAACCACTGTAGTAGTTTTAGCGTAAAGATGTCACAAGGGGGAAAAAAGCAACTTTATAACCCAAAGTCACATTAAGAACAGTGTCAAGACTGCACCATGAAGCAGATGAAAATGATTAATTCTCCATGAAATCAATGAGTATGGCATTTCTTTTAAGGTTTTATTTATTTGAGAGAGTGAGAGAGAGAAAGCACGAGCAGGGGGAAAGGGTAGAGAGAGAGCAGGGAGCCTGATGTGGGGATCCCAGGACCCTGAGATCATGACCTGAGCCGAAGGCAGACACTTAACTGAGCTAGCCAGGTGCCCAATGAGTATGGCATTTCTGAAATTGAGTTCAAAGAAGAAATAAAAGGACTCATGGAAGAAATGTAACAATGAAACAGATGACATACGAACTATTAGAGCTCAATGGGAGAGAAAAAACCCACAGAAATAATGAATGAATGAATATAACAGAATCAACAAAGAGAACAGACCATACTAATTCTGGCATAATACCAATTTTCTCTTTTCTCCTCGACTGTTTCAAACTGCAAATATACTACACTTCCTATCATTTTAGAAAACAAAAAAATCCTCCTTAATAACCCTAGTTTCCCCTCTAGCTACTGTTGTTTTCCCCTTCAAAGTATAATTCCTAAAATTATCTATTCTTGCTACTTACATTCCTCTCTTCCCATTTTCTCCTGAACTCTGAGCAATTATGTTTATCCTCCCTCATCCACAAAACCTGTTTGTCAAGGCCACCAATGACCTCATGTTCCTAAGCTAATGTCAATTCTCAGCCTTCATCTTATTTAACTTATTATCAGCTTTTGATACAGTGAATCATTCCCCACTTTTTAAAGATTTATGTATTTATTTTGAGAGAGAGAGAGAGAGAAGAGGGCAAGGAGAGGGAGAGAATCTCAAGCAGACTCCCCACTGAGTGTAGGGCTCAATCTCATGACCCATGAGATCATGACCTGAGCCGAAATCAAGAGCTGGGCGCTTAACCAAATTAGCCACCCAGGTGACCCCATTCCCTACTTCTTCAAACACTTTCTTCACTTGACTTCCCAAACAACAAGCCATCCTGATTTTTTTCCTATGTCAGTGGCCATTCTTTTCAATCTCTTCTACTAATTCCTCATCTCCCAACCCTCTACATGTTGGAATGCATTAGGATCTGTTTTGGAAATTACTCTCTATCTGCACTCCCCTAGTGATCTCACCTAGTCTCAGGGCTTTCAATAGCACCTATATACTGATAATCCTAAGATACATGGTTCTTTCCCATGAACTCTGGACTTTATATAACTGCCTATTGTCCAACGGCCCTCTCAACCTTAAGATGACCAAAACTGAACTCGATTTTACTCCCTTCAAACCTTTTCGTGCAGTTTCTTCCATATCTTCCATAAAGGCTTAGATCATCCTAATCTCCTCTCTTCACATCCAATCCATCAGCAAATCCTGTCAGCTATACAGTCAAATAAATCCAAAATGTGATCTCTTCTCACCTCTTCCCCTACTACCATTTTGGTCCAAACTAACATTTTCTTTTGACTTGTAGGGATTTGGGGGTAAGGGCAGAAGCAAGTATACTTGTTAGAAAGCAACTGCAATAATGTAGTCAAAAGAAAATTAAGGAAACAAGCCATGCAGATATTTGGGGAAAAGCATTCTAGGTGTGGGGAGATAAGAGCAAGTGCCTTGAAATGAGAACATGCATAGTATTTTCAAGGAATTATGAGAAGGTCAGTGTGACTAGAACATACATAGTAAGCAGATGGGATTGTAGATTATAACTTGAGAGGTAAGGGACTACACATGTAGGGATTTATAAGCCATTATAATAAATAAGGCCTCTGGCTTTTAAGTGGAGGAGGAATAACTTCTTGTAGTAAAATTCTGCCTATGGTGCTGAGTATACTGTGTTGAATACAGGATACTGTAAATTTCATAAGAAATACATATGTTCTACACAAAGAAAACTTTAAAACACTAAAGGAAATAGTAATTGATGCGAATAAATGGAATATATTCTTAGGAAGACTAAAAATATAAAGGTGTCAATTCTTTTTCAACTGTGAACTTAGCAGTAACTTAAAAAAATATAGGGCTCTTTCCAGCAAAGTTCACACCAAAAAGTAAATGTTAAGAAGTTTCCAGGAAAATTCTAGAAAGAATATTAATGAGGAAATCTTAAGCTATACCTTAAGTTATTTATATAATAACATTGTATTTAAAACTGTTTAATACAGTTGCAGCATTAAGCAGAGCAATGGAACAGAATACAAAGTCCAGAAATAGACCCATGTATAGATCAGAGTTTGGTATATAATAAAAATGGCATTTTAAATCAGTTGGCTAAAGACAGATTACTTAATAATATAAAAAGAGCTCTTATAAAACAAAGAGGAAAAAGACCAACAATCTGATAGAAAAATGGGCAAACCACAGGAGTTGCCACTTTTACCACCATGATGGCAATGATCAGAAAATCTAATAAAATACTTCTGGCTATTGGCATTGGACAGGAACTACTAGGAAACAGGTACTCCTTGTTTCCTGGTGGTTTACATTATTTCACCCTTTTTAAAGACTATATGGTAACATCAAATTTCAAATCCCTCTGACCCAGCAATTCCATATATATATATATATATATGTTATCATACAGGTATATTTCAGATGTAAACAAAGATGTACCTACCAGTATACTTCTCCCAATATTGTTTATAATCATGAAAGGCTAGAAACAACCTAAAACGTTTATGTATAAGAAATCATACGAAGTTGTGATGCATATATACATTTGTACATATTCATATAGAAACATTATGCAGTTAGACTTGTATATATATTGCTGAATTTTTTAACATGTGTATATTACTTTTACAAATACAAAAATAAATTCTAAAAGACAATGTTTTTACACAACAGGATTAAAAGGCAAAGAAACTTATAGTTTTGTATTTTATAAAAAAAGAATAAAAAGAAACATTTTACATAAACATGCTAGAGTAAGAAATACCAGTTTGTTTTAAATGAATGAAAAAAAAGTAAAATTTAAAGTTTGGTAACTGAGACAGTCCATTTTGTTAGTTTTTTTTTGAAGATTTTATTTGAGAGAGAGAGAGCATGAGTAGCCGGTGGGGGTGGGGGGAGAGGGGTGCACCGAGGGAGAGGGAGAAGCAGACTCCCCGCTGAGCAGGGAGCCTGATGTGGGGCTCAATCACAGGACCCCAAGATCATGACCTGAGCCAAAGGCAGATGCTTAACCAACTGAGCCACCCAGATGCCCCTGAGACAATCCATTTTGTAACGCTCTTGATGTCTCAATGTGAGATTTATTCCTGCATACATAACTGGATAGAATCAGCCAGAGGACATTCTTCAATCTCTGATATTCCTTCTTAGAAAAAAATGAACTAGTTTAATCAGATACTATTTAATCAAATAGAAATTTCTATCAATTGTTTTATTTACTTTTTATTTTCATTTAATTTTTAAAAATTTTTTAAATTTAAATTCAATTAACATATAATGTATTACTGGTTTAAGAGGTAGAGGTTAGTGATTCATCAGTCTTATATAAAATACCCAGTGCTAATTATATCACATGCCCTCCTTAATGTCCATCGCCCAGTTACCCCATTCCCTCCACCCCACCCCAGCAAACCTCAGTTTGTTTTCTATGATTAAGAGTCTCTTATGATTTATCTCCCTCTCTGATTTCATCTTGTTTTATTTTTCCCTCTCTTCCCCTATGATCCGATTTGTTTCTTAAATTCCACATATCAGTGAGATCATGATTACTGTCTTTCTCTGATGGACTTACTTCGCTTAGCATAATACCCTCTAGTTCCAGCCACATTGCTGCAAATGGAAAGATTTCAATTTTTGATGGCTGCGTAATATTCCATTGTATATATAATACACACCACATCTTTATCCATTCATCTGTCGATGGACATCTTGGCTCTTTCCATAGTTTGGCTATTGGGGACATTGCTGCTATAAACATCGGGGTGCATGTACCCCTTCGGATCCCTACATTTGTATCTTTGGGGTAAATACCCAGTAGTGCAATTGCTGGGTGGTAGGGCAGCTCTATTTTCAACTTTTTGAGGAACCTCCATGCTGTTTTCCAGAGTGGCTGCAACAGCTTGCATTCCCACCAACAGTGCAGGAGGGTTCCCCTTTCTCCACATCCTCGCCAACATCTGTCATTTCCTGACTTGTTGATTTTAGCCATTCTGACTGGTGTGAGGTGGTATCTCATTGTGGTTTTGATCTGTATTTCTCTGATGCTGAGTGATATTGAGCATTTTTTTGTATGTCTGTTGGCCATTTGGATGTCTTCTTTGCAGAAATGTCTGTTCATGTCTTCTGCCCATTTCTTGATTGGATTCTTTGTTCTTTTGAGTGTTGAGTTTGTTAAGTTCTTTATAGATTTTGGATACTAGCCCTTTATTTGATAAGTCATTTGCAAATACCTTCTCCCATTCTGTCAGTTGTCTTAGGTTTTGTCAACTGTTTCCTCTGCTGTGCAAAAGCTTTTTATCTTGATGAAGTCCCAATAATTCATTTTTGCTTTTGTTTTCCTTGCCTTTGGAGATGTATCTAGCAAGAAGCTGCTGTGGCTGAGGTCAGAGGTTGCTGCCTGTGTTCTCCTCTAGGATTTGGATGAATTCCTGCCTCACACTGAGGTCTTTTGTCCACTTTGAGTCTATTTTTGTGTATGGTGTAAGGAAATGGTCCAGTTTCATTCTTCTGCATGTGGCTGTCCAATTTTCCCGACACCATTTGTTGAAGAGACTGTCTTTTTTCCATTGGATATTCTTTCCTGCTTTAAGATCAGTTGACCATAGAGTTGAGGGTCCATTTCTAGGTTCTCTAGTCTGTTCCATTCATCTATTTGTCTGTTTTTGTGCCAGTACCATACTGTCATGATGACTACAGCTTTGTAATAAGAGCTTCCAGTCTAGAATTGTGATGCCACCAGCTTTGGTTTTTTCCAACATTCTTTTGGCTATTTGGGGCCTTTTCTGGTTCCATACAAATTTCAGGATTATTTGTTCCAGCTCTGTGAAAAAAGTTGATGGTAGTTTGATAGGAATTGCACTGAATGTGCAGACTGCTCTAGGTAGCATAGACATTTTAACAATATCTGTTCTTCCAATCTATGAGCATGGAACGTGTTTCCATTTCTTTGTGTCTTCCTCAATTTCTTTCACAAGTGTTCAACAGTTTTCTGAGTACAGATTCTTTGCTTTTTGGTCAGGTTTATTCCTAGGTATCTCATGGTTTTGGGGGCAATTGTAAATGGGATCGACTCCTTAATTTCTCTTTCTTCTGTCTCATTGTTAGTGTACAGAAATGCAACTGATTTCTGCGCACTGATTTTATATCCTGCCACTTCGCTGAATTCCTGTATGAGTTCTAGCAATTTTGGGGTGGTTTTTTGGGATCCTCCCAAACTTCCGGCCCCAGAACCGAAAGCTTGGGGCCCCACTCCTCAGTGAGCCCTCAGAGAAAAGCATCAATCATCCTGTCTCCCTGGTCTCCATCTACACTCTGTGTTCACCCAGCCTGTGACTGAGCATTTCTATCTCAGACCACCACCCATTTCCAGCATCCAAACCCTGCAGACTTCTGTGGTGTGCTATTGCACCACTCCTCCTGGGGGAGCAAGGGGGGTCTTGCCGGTTCTGCCACTGCCCCTGCTCGGAAAGCAGTCACCCAACTGTGCCGCAGTTTGTGGTTTATGGCAACACCCCAGCTGAGAGTCCACTCCTGGGCTCATTGTAGCCAGCTTCCCCGCTCCAATGCCTGGGAACTCTGCCACACTCAGACACCCCTGGTCTTCCTGTGATTCTGAGACCACACTGTCCCAACGAGGGTTCCACCCCCACTTAGCCACCTTGAGTGCCTTTAAGGCTGGGATGTCCCCTACCCCCCACCGGAGCAGACTTCTAAAAGTCCTGAATTTGCACTTTGCTGCTCTATCACTTTCCTGTAGTCGGCTTAGAGAGGCTCCCTCCCCCCACGGTTTATTTTCCCATATATCGTCTTGGATTCACTTCTACCTCCAACCTTGCAGAAAGTGCTCACTTTTCTATGTGCAGAGTTGCAGCTATTCGTTTTTTTTTTTTAAGATTATTTATTTATTTGAAAGAGAGAGAGAGCACATGAGAGGGGGGAGGGTCAGAGGGAGAAGTAGACTCCCTGTGAGTGGGGAGCCTGATGCGGGACTCGATCCCGGGACTCCAGGATCATGACCTGAGCCAAAGGCAGTCGCTTAACCAACTGAGCCACCCAGGCGCCCCCCTCCTTTTAAAGATTTTTTTTTTTTTTAAAGATTTTATTTATTTATTTGAGAGAGAGAGAGAATGAGAGACAGAGCATGAGAGGGAGGAGGGTCAGAGGGAGAAGCAGACTCCCCGCCAAGCAGGGAGCCCAATGCGGGACTCGATCCCGGGACTCCAGGATCATGACCCGAGCCGAAGGCAGTCGCTCTACCGAGCCACCCAGGCGCCCTAAAGATTTTTTATTTAAGTTGCAGCTATTCTTTTATTCTTAGATCTCCTGTTGAGTTCACAGGTGTTCAGAATGATCTGATAGCTATCTAGCTGAATTCCTGGGACGAGATGAAACTAGGGTCCCCTACTCCTCTGCCACTCTGGACTCTTCTAACATCAATTATTTTATCTTACATTTAACAAGGTGCCTTTAGCCCTTTTTTCACAGTAATGGCAGCTTTTAAGAAAAGACTTAAAAAACAAAAAGGAAAATACCTTTAACTAGAAATGTAAATTTGAATAGAAAAATCAAATTAGGAGGTACTTGCCTGGCTCAGTTGGAGGAGCATGCAACTCTTGATCTCAGGGTTGTGAATTTGAGCCCCATGTTGGGTGCAGAGATTACTTAAAATAAACTTAAAAAGGGGCGCCTGGGTGGCTCAGTCATTAAGCGTCTGCCTTCAGCTCAGGTCATGATCCCAGGGTCCTGGAATCGAGCCCTGCATCAGGCTCCCTGCTCAGCGGGAAGCCTGCTTCTCCCTCTCCCACTCCCCCTGCTTGTGTGCCCTCTCTCGCTGTGTCTCTCTCTGTCAAATAAATAAATCTTTAAAAATAAATAAATAAAAATAAACTTAAAAATAATAATGAAATCAATCAATCAAATCAGATTATGGAAATTTTTAAGTATTTAAAATAAATTCTACGGTGTCTGGGTGGCTCAGTCAGTTAAGCATCTGCCCTCAGCTCAGGTCATGATCTCAGAGTCCTGAGATCGAGCCCCGTGATGGGCTCCCTGCTCAGCAGGGAGCCTGCTTCTCTCCCTCTCCCCATCCCCCACTCATGCTCTCTCTTGCTATCTCCCTCTCTCAAATAAATAAAATCTTTAAATAAAACTTAATAAGAAAATAAATTTTACACTTAAATTACATAGACATAAGATTTTAATTATCCTCCTTTCTGACTACTTTAAACATGAGGATGAGAGAAGTTACCTGAAGTTGATGAACAAATCCAGCATTAGGATTAATACAAAATCTTCTTTCTTGAACATAAGCAAATGCATCTCTGAAAAGAAAAAAAAAAAGAAAACTAAGGTGATGGTATTCGTTCATGAATTAATCTCAATTTTTTTAGTATCTACCTAAAATAGGAACTTATCTAAAAATTTACCTGAACAGGAAATCATAATCATAAAACTTGTGCTACAGAGAGGTAGCAAGCTATAGTGGAAAAATCAACAGCATGGGCAGATGAAAGATCACCATACCTCTGTTTACCAGGTTGTGTTCTAAGGGAAGCTGCTCAACTTTCTAAGCTTTATTTTTCTTGTGTGTAAACTGGAGTTTATAATAGTTCCTATTTTGGAGGGCTATTATGAAGATGGGTGATAGTAAATGTAAAGCACCTTGTGAAACATCTATTACAAAATATGTGCTCAAAATTTTATCATTGTTTAAACAAGGAGTATATCTACTTCCTTCTGTTGTTGTGAGGCTTAAATGAGATAAAGAGCCTAGAATAGCACCTAGATTCACTATTAATATTATTACTGTCAAGACACCAAATAATAAAGAGAATATATAAAACAGTCTACCAACGAACAAAGCATTTGTATTCAAATAATATTAACTGATACTTTTAAGCAACCTTTCCATCAATATTTAAACTTAAAGGATACCAAACAAACTAAACAAGATTTTGAATGTCTACTGTGTGTCAGGAATGTGGATCCAATGCTGAACGCAGCTCAAATGAAGAGAGTTAACAGGGAACATGGTATAATGATGGACAGGTTGACACAGGCATACCAAAGTTTTACTGACCATGATAAGAATTATTAAGGATCAGAAACCTCTGAGAGCTTTTTGGGATAAGGTGATTATTTGGTCAGATTTATCTTTTGAAAAGATCAACTGTAGTGTGAGGGAAAAAAACAGACTGGAGAAGTAAAGAATACAACATGAAACCACTAACAAGGCTACCACTGTTAGAGTCCAAGAAAGACATGACTGGAGCTTGGATTAGGGGATTAACTGATGATGAAGAGAAAGATAAAGAGACAGATTCAAGGTATATTTTAGAACATAAAAGAGACAGGATTTGGTAATGGGTAAGGTTGGGAGATAGGGAGTGAAAGACAAGGAGTTGTCAATGATTACAAGACTTCTAGCAAGACACACTAAAAAAAAGAAACACTGTACACTGGCCAGGTTTTTGTTTTGGGGCTCTCTCTTTTTTATCTAGCCAGTATGCTTCAAAAAGTTGATTCTGGTTAAGAAAGACTATACTGAACTGCGAATAGAAGCTGAAACAATTTCTAGGTTAATTTTTCATCCAACTACTGTTAAAGGAAAACATAATAAATTAGCGTTTTAAGCAAGGGAAGCAATAACATCTGTGTCTAAGAGTTTTTAAACTCGGGCTAAACAATTCTCTAGCAGTAAATAATTAGTTTTCCATAATTATTTCCAACTATAAGTACCTTGGCTTCTTAACAACATTTAGCACTAGCTCCCTAAAACCACAAAATATTAGCCAAGTAGATCTATATAAGGTAGATAAGCTATAAAGGTTAAGAGACTAATCATGGGATAAAGAGCCTGCCTAATCCACATGAATAGATGACAAAATCAGGATTATCAACTTTAAAATCCGAAACTGTTTCCTTTAAGCTTCATTTTACTGAGAATTTAAATTGTGACTAGGTTTCAGAGTACTTTCTTACCTGTACTTCATTCCAAATGTTTCCATAATGTATGCAATAACAAAGGCAGCACTGAAGAGGGGGAAAAAATTTTAGAAAAAAATAGAAAACAGAGCTCATTAATGAAATGCTAGAGAAAGAAAGATAATCTCCTAACTTCATACCTCCTGGAGATTCCTGCATTTCCATGGACAAGAACTTTTCCTGAAAAACAAGAAATAGTTATTCTGACAAAAAAACATCTAATTCAGCAACTAAAATATATTGAAACCATGTACCATATACAAGTATGATAAATCTTTTCTTAAACATTTTATATTTTATACATACCACACTTAGATATTTATTAACTTTCAATCTTTACAATTTATACTTTGAAATTAAAGGGATTTAAAAGTGACCCAAAACTGGAAAATAGTTATATAGGAATATTTAAGAAAGCCTATCCAAATGAAACAAGGAGTTGGGAAAAAACAAATTTGGGAATAGTCTATTACATACAATTGCAACTTCCATATCCTGCATTTAAGACAAATGTTAACTAACACATTAACTGCGGGCGCCTGGGTGGCTCAGTTGGTTGAGCAACTGCCTTTGGCTCAGGTCATGATCCTGGAGTCCCTGGATCGAGTCCCGCATCGGGTTCCCTGCTCGGCAGGGAGTCTGCTTCTCCCTCTGACCCTCCCCTCTCTCGTGTGCTTGCTCTCTCATTCTCTCTCTCTCAAATAAATAAATAAAATCTTTAAAAAACAAAAAACAAAACATTAACACAGAGTCCCCTAAAACTAAATATTGAGCAAGAAAATATTATTTACCTCCAGTTTGTAAGCTTCCATCAATAAATTCTTTAGTCTGAAGGCAAAAGACAGTGTGTTTTAATAAAACATGTGGATTAATACAAGCATAAAATATACATACGGTAAAACAAATATACTGAAAAAATTTATTTATTTATATTAATAAAAATTGCCTTCATTCAAGAATTTCCAAAATGCTACAAATGCACCTATTACAAATTTTAGAAATTATACAGGATCTAAAATTTAATTTGAATTTAATAAATTCAAAATGTGATTTCTCAGATATTTGGAGATCATAAAAAGGTTTTAAAAATAAATATTCTTTAAAATACAATCCCACAATTTTCAGTCATAACAAAGTAAAAGCAGCATAGGAAGGAATTAGTTTCATTATTATTAAATTTTAGAACCATAATTAAGAAGTCAAATCATAAAATTTAAATGAAATTAAAGCAGGATACTTACCATGGGAAAATAACGTATTATATTTTCAACTGGATTATCTGCAATATCCAAGACTAAATATCTGAAAATAGAGTATTTCGTGATAAGCACACTTTCAGATAAAACTCTGTGTATAAAAAACTTCAAAAGTTCTTGACAACCATGAAAATAATGCAAAACAACTTTCAAAGTATCATATTCCCAAGAATTGGGTCATAGATTTTATATTGTTTAAATGCACAGCATTTAAAGCCTTAAATAATAAGTTAACATTTCTGATACCTTTGTATAAAAAAAATCTATCTGGTTAAAATTGAAAAATCACATAAAGGAAGAAAACTTTCCTCTAGTCAGAGTGGACCTATAATATAAAGAGAAAAAGTGTCTGTATTCTTTACTGTTATTCTTCTATTTCTACTAACTTCCCCATGGACTAGAAGATTCTTCTTTGAGTGGCCCTCTGCTCCCTCCTCACAATGCTACAGAGGACAATTCAGAGGAAGCCCAAAGTCTGAAAGAGAAGAAGGTAATCAAAATGGAAGTTTAACGGAGCAATGAGTCAAACATTCATTGCTTGAACTAACCTTCAGTAGAGCAAAAATCAACCAAGAGACTACCTGTCCTATAATTTTGCACTTTGGAAAATACTGATAATAAGACATTATTAATATGCTAGGCTTATTTTGTGAAAACCTTCCTAACCTATCCTAGAGCCCCTGTTTATTGGTACAACTATAGTAATTATTTTTTTCTTTTCTTTTTTTTTTCTTATTTATTTATTTATTATGTTAGTCACCAAAAGGAGGGCATGTATTGCACGGTGTTATATGCAACAATGAATCATGGAACACTACATCAAAAACTAATGATGTACTGTATGGTGACACCTATAGTAATCAAGTTACAAAATTAATTTTTAAAGTCAATATTGCCTTAAAAATGACAGTCCTTTAGTGATCATTTAAGTAGCTAGTAAAGCGATCATTTAGGTGGTAACAACTTCAATAAATTCAGAGTTTATCAGAGAGAAGCTGAAACTCAGTATCCAAGGATAATCCAATGTAAAAACCAAAAGGATTCAGACAATGACTATATCCTAAAGTGATTGTGTAGACTGAACTATTACATAAAACACTGCTTTAAGAAAAAAAGTTAATTCAGAGTCAATCTAAAATATTTTACTGCATTTCATTTTGAATGTTAAAAACTATTAGCAGTCAGGGTGCCTGAGTGGCTCAGTCAGTTAAGCATACGAATCTTCATCTCAGCTCAGATCTCGATCTCTTGTTGTGATTTCAAGCCCTGAGTTGGGCTCCATGCTGGGTGTGGAGCCTACTTTTAAAAACAAAAAAACAAAAAGAAAACCCCCCCAAAACAAAAAACTATTAGCAGAGAGGCATCTGGCTGGCTCAATCCATAGAGTTGCAGCTCTTGATCTCAGGGTTGTAAGTTCAAGCCCCACACCGGGTGTAGAGATTACTTAAAAATAAAATCTTTAAAAAACAAAAAAACAGAAACAAAAATACTATACGAGACATCATTTTTACTCTAGGAAATTGAGTCATTCACTTCAGAGCGGGAATGTAAACTGATACAACTCACTGGAGGGCAATCTGCAACATCCATTAAAATTTTAAATGCTCACATTCTTTGATCCAGCAATTCCACTTCTACAAATTTATCCAATTGATATATTCACACATGAATTAAATGACATATTTAGGGATACCCACTATATTAGCAAAAGACTGGAAACAACCTAAAATGCCCAATAGGTGACAGGCTGAATAAATTTTAGTATAGCCATACAACAGATTACTATACAAGTTTAAAAAACCAATGCATCTAAGTAAGGATATGAAGCAATCTCTAAAATATATTAACATTTTTAAAGCCAGTGTAAAAAAAAAAATTTACCTATAGGAATATGCTTGTATATATGTAACATATAACCCCGGGAGGATTCTCAAAAAGTAAGAGTGGATGCCTCTAGAGAGGGGAACTGAGTATCTAAGGCATAGAAATAGGGAACCTCTTCAGTATACATACTGTACATGCATTTGAATCTTTAAAATTCTGCATTATACGCATTACTTATTTAAAATTTAAAGGAAACTTATTTTTTAGGTAATATACTATATAACCATCCTTATAAAACAGATATGTACAGGGCAACCCTCTCAGGTCCCTCTCTCTTCGGGAGCTTTGTACCATCACTTTACTTATCACATAAACTTTGCTTTACTGCCCACCAAAAAAAAAAAACACCAAGAAGAAAAAGAAAACAAAAAAACAAAACCACACACACCCACAAAAACAAGTATGTACAGAAGACTGCTATAATAAAATCAACTTGAAATATAAACTACATTACATGTTTGCTGCCCATAACATTTTAATTAATCACAGCAGTAATTCTTACCTAAATAATTGTTGAAAGTTTGGTTTAACAAAGTTTGCTTCAATATTTTGTCTTATGCATATTATATGGGTTATTCCATATTTCTGCAGTATAGGTAGCTATAAAAAAAGAGGGACAGGGAAAGAAATAGTTTAAAACAAAACATCATCTTATTGTAACACAGATGTTTGAAAATATATAGGGCCGAACACTACAATTAGCATAACCATATCTGAACTTTAAGTACAGGGAATTAAAGCTAATTTTGTAATAAAATACCTGAAGTGATCAGCAAGATATTTCAGTGATTCAAGATTAATATATACTACATATCCTCAAAAGGCTAACAGGATTATTTTACATAATTTTAGAGCTTGTTGAGACCTTAAAGATAATTTATTTCAGAAACAATACTAGATAGTGGTTAATTTAAAGGCACGGGCTTTGGAGTCATGAGAGTCCGAGCTCTATATTCCAGCTCTGCAGCTCAGTTTTCCCATGGGAAAATGGGGGAAATACTAACCTTTTCACTGAGTGGTTGGACAAATTACCCCTGTCAGGTGTTTGGCACAATGCCTGGAGCACATGGCAAGTGTTCAGTAAGTGGTAGTCACGTATACTGACTAAAGCCTTTATTTTTTAGAAGGGACTACTAAGGCATATACAGTTACTGAACATCACTGACACAGTTAATAGCAGTACCAGGGCCCAGATCTCTGGACTACACCAGGCCTCTCCCAGTATACTTCTACTACAAGCCAGAATTAATTTATACAGTTCACAAACTAGTAACATTTCAGTTTAAAAATTCTTCTAAAGTTAAAACTGGCAACTCCAAATGATATTATATTCTGTGGTGCTTTTTTGGCTCTACATTTAAAGCAATTTAATATGACAATCCTAGATATTATCAAGTAAGTTTTTATTTGCAAGTGATTATAGGTTTCAGTGAATATAATGTTTGATAATGTACATAACATGTTATATACATGTAATATATAATGTATACGACATGATATATATATAACATGACATGCTATTTCAGTAGTTAGAATGTAAATTCCATGAGAACAAGGATTTTGTTCAGATTCATATTAAGTATGTGTAACAGTACCCTGAACACATTAACTGTTCAATAAATGAATGAACAAAATCATCCTGGCAAGAGGAATCAGAATTCATAATCTTGAGTTTTCTATGATACTTTCAGTTTATACTCCTACATATTTAATTCCCACTTTCTACATTAAATAGTCTATAACAATAATACTAATAATCCATGAGAAATCAAAGAATAATTTATATTTGTTATGGACTGAATATTTGTGCCTCTCTAAAATTCATATGTTGAAGCCCTAATCCCCAAGGTGATGGTGGTATTAGGAGATGGGGCCTTTAGTAGGAGTTAATTAGACACAGATTTAGATGAGGTCATGAGGGTGAAGCCCCATGATGGAATTAGTGCCCTGATAAGAGGAAGAACTATCTGAGCTTCCTCTTTCTGCCATGGAAAGATACAGCAAGAACACAGCTATCTCCAAGTCAGGAAGAGGGCCCTCACCAAAATCTAACCATGCTGGCACCCTGATCTCAGATTTCCCAGCCTCTACAACTGTGAGAAATAAATGTCTGTTGTTGAAGCCATTGGTCTATGATGTTTTATTATAGTAGCCCAAGCTAAGAAAGTGTCGTTTTCAAGTTTTAAATGTTCTTTTTTGCAGCAAATTTTCCTATGTCTGGCATAGATAAGAGTTTAACTATCTTTGTATTTCCTGAGTGCATCCTTAGTTAGAAGGGAGGTAAGCATTTGGTTGGAGTTAATATTTAATCAATGTTCCATATTCATATTTATTAAACCTCCAAAATGTATTCAACATCTGTTCTTTTGTTTATACTTGATCTGTGATATATATAAAGAAGTTTTCATACCTACTTTATTAGTGTGAGAAACCATAGAAGATATACATAACTACGGATGAAAACCTGCTTTAACAAGCTTTGAAGGCGTATTAGACTATTACTGAGTAAAAAACAAACCTTAACAAAATAGGACCCAAATGTAAAAGCACACAGAATATTTTTTACTTTTCAATGGATTTTCATTTGTATGAAGCAAATTATGACCTAATCTCATACCTACAAACCGCAGAAAAATTATACACAAAGAAACAGTTTAAATGTATTTGAATGCAATAAAAGGTAGGCTTAACTAAATGAGTATTAGAAAAGGCATTTATTCCCTAAGCTTTCTTTATTTTTATTATTATTTGTTGTTATTATATATCTTTTGGATGATGATATGAAAAGGAATATGAGCTGTACTATGGTGATTCAGAATGGGAAATAATCAAATTTTGTCATAGAAACTCTTCCTCAGTCTAATAATTAGACCATGGTGAAACTGAGAGGGGAGAGGTTTTGAGCAGATCTATAAAGAAATACTTGTAATTTAATGTGACAAATACTATAATAGGTATATTTATAAAATGCTGTAGGAATACAAAAAGCAAATAATCTAAAACCATTTTGAAGGCCAGCAAATACTACATTATTTGGACTTTATCTTAAGTAAGTCACAGTTAAGTCTATAGTTATCTATCTTTTCCTTAGTACTTTTTTTTTCTTTTTTTTACCAACACCCCACCCTTTCCAACCTAGTTGTAGGCCATCAAAACTAGGTTTACTCTTATGTATACCTCAATAGTCAAAAAGCCTTCCAGTTTCAAAGAAATGACTCTAATTTTAAAAAACTCCCTACTCATCTAAAACTAATATATTAAATTAAAACATTAAAGTTAAAAATTCTACAGTTTTTTTTTTTTTTTTACAGAACTTACTGTAGATAGGTATTATACACAAGAATGCTGACTTCTAAGTAGGGTACTGGGGAAAGCATGTGGTATGTTTCACATTATAATTCAAAGCGAATTAGTAGCACTGTCCTAATTCATAGGACTGAATCCTTTAGGAAGTGGCAACAAAATTGCTTCATATATTAAAATGAGATTTACCCTGTTAACTGTGTCATCTAAAGAAATCCATTTCAGTTTGACTATACAGGAGACAGATATATATGGTATAACACTTTACAGCCTGGAGCATCCAGGTCTCTGAAGTTCGGAAAAACAGAAATCAGATTTTATCAATTAAAACGTGCATATACATGCACACACACACATTTACCCTTGATAAGGAATGATTAACTAAAATGTCAAATATACTTATTTGTGATTTGTGGTGACACACCTGACAATCACTAGTCCAGTAAAATCTAAAAAGAGGTAGGTACTCCAGAGTAACATGCAGTATTTGTGGACCTTCCCTCAAATAAAACTCTTACTACTAAAAAAATTTATTCCAAAAAAGCTGGTTAATAGTCTCTTGATGAACCTAATCTAAAGTTCATACCTTGCTTTTCATAGCAGAAGAATATGGACCTAAAAACAATCCAGGTAAAATTTCCTAGGGAAAAAAAAAATTGAGATATTTACCATTAACAATTTAAATTTATACAAACTATGTACCATATAAGTGGATTTGTGGAGTATTTTCATAATTGTTATAATAATTTGCTAAAAAGCTTGTAATTTAGGGAACATTTTCTAGCCACACTGAGCAAATGATTGGGAAGAGAAATGCAGGTGTGCTTTATAATATCAAATGAGATATTTAAAGTTTAAATATAGTTCTGAAAAGTCAGATATCTGAACTTCCACAGTACTTTTTAGAAGCACTTTGGGTAAAATTAGCATATTATATGACTGTCTTTTTATTTTTATTTTTTTAAAGAGAGGGGTAGAGAGGCAGTGGGAGGAGAGAGAATCTCAAGCAGGCTCCACGCCCAGCATGGAGCCTGAGGAGAGGCTCAGTCTCCTGACCCTGAGATCATGACCTGAGCCAAAATCAAGAGTCCAACACTTAACCGACTGAGCCATACAGGTGCCCCTATATTAATGAAACATCTCTAATTTTACTTATATTCTCTGCTATAGTCTAAAAATAAACTCGGCATGGGGCACCTGGGTGGCTCAGTCGGTTAAGCATCTGCCCGGCTCAGGTCATGATCCCAGGGTCCTGGGATCGAGCCCCACATCAGGCTCCCTGCTCAGCGGGAAGCCTGCTTCTCCCTCTCCCACTCCCCCTGCTTGTGTTCCTTCTCTCGCTGTGTCTCTCTGTGTCAAATAAATAAATAAAGCTTTAAAAAAAAAAGATATAAATTAGGCATAAAGAAAATTACCCCTCTGGAATTACACAAAACCTTATTCAGCCAAATCTGTTGTTACCTATAGTTCATAAAAGTATTATTGCAAAGTTTAAAAAAGACCAATATCAAATGTTTGCCTACTGACAGTTTCAACAATTTTAAATAAATACCTTCCAAATGCTAGATTAAAATTTATTCTATGTGAATTCAATATAGAAAGATTTTAGCTGGGCTGTATCATATCCTAGATACTAATATAGTGCAATTTTGCAGTTCAGTTCTTTGAAAAATTGTAATTATTTGTGTATAGGTCTGATGTCTCCTACCAGCTTCTTGCGGGCAGAAATTACATTTTACTCATCTTTGCATTCCCCATAGCACCAAGTAAAATGCCCCACAGGTACTCAGATACTTTTAGAAAAAGAGAATTTTCACTAACAGAGAAAAGAAACAGATTTTTATAAGTCAAGGTATTCCCGGGAACAGGAGACATTGCTTGATTCTGGGGCTAGCAGAGTGACGTAAATGGTAAGAAATGGAAAAGAAAAACTGCTATGAGGGTTAACATTTTATCATTCCATATTGGGAGTATTCAACTCAGTCTTCTGGAGGACTTCATTATGGAAGTTGACTGAAAATCAGACACAAAAAGGAGCAATTATTCAAGAGTGATTTGCTTTATAGTCAACTCTTTTGGACTTATCTAAACTAGCCAGACACAGAATACAAAGTGTTTTCAAAAGGAATAAAAATATTGTACCCAATTTTTCAGATAAGGAAAAACAAAGTGATTCATTAAGCACATACATATATTACTATGTCCATGATTCTAATCTAAGAAAGGCAACAATTCATTTCCCATCTTTTTAAGATCCATGATTAATCTCAAATATGCTGATTTTTAAAAGACTCAATGAACTTACAGATCATGAGCCAACAGGTCTCAAATCCTTTGTGAAATTAGGTTATTTAATAATAATAATAATATGGGTTGGTTTGAATAAACAAAAAGGTTATCTTACCTGCATCTCTCGTCTCATAGGGTATGTCCATTCCTTAAGGATGGAAAGAAAACACAAGAATAAAAGTAAATGACATATAAAAAATGTTACCCAATTAAAAGTTAAAGATGTGACATAAAAGTGTATGGATTTTTTAAAAAATACATTGTACTTTAAGAATATTCTATAGATTGAACTGGCTTCGCAAACACCTGAAAAATTTAAGTGACAAGAAACAATGATTAAAGAGCATCTGGGTGGCTTAGTCAGTTAAGTGTCTGCCTTCGGCTCAGGTTATTATCTCAGGGTCCTGAGATCAAGCCCTACATTGGGCTCCCCACTTAGTGGGGAGTCTGCTTCTCCTGTTCCCTCAGCCTGTCTCCCCCGGCTTGTGTACTCTCTCTCTGAAATAAATAAATAAAATCTTAAAAAAAAAAAAAAGAAAAGAAACAGTGATTAAGGTATTCCTTAGGTAATTGCGCTTCCAAAATTACGATTATGTTACTTCATACAGTGGATGGAATAGTTCATTAATTAAAAGAACAGATATTCCAGAAATTTCTCCCCAAAACTGATCCTCCAAATCAGAAATGTCAAATAGCCTTTTTGTGATTCATGTCAACTCTAACCAACTGGCAGCAGATAGCTAAAACACTGTGTGAGGAAAGACTTAAGTACTGTGATCAATGAGCAGTATACATAACGGATGAAAGAATGTTAGGTGATAGGTATTTGCCATCCCTGACCTAAACCTCCAAATGCTTATCAGCCTTTTTCATATCTTACTTGGGCTTGAGATTCTTTTAGTTTGATTCCCTTTAAAGATACAGTTCATGAAAGTATAGAGTTCATTCTGTCTTTGGAATGCAGACCAAAATAAACTGGAAAATAATGCAAAATGCCAATGGCAAAAGACAGAAAACATTTTAAAAGCTGGGCAAAGGGGCACCTGGGTGGCACAATCGGTTAAGTGCCTGACTCTTGGTTTCAGCTCACATGATCTCATGGTCGAGAGATCAGCCCCAGCGCCTCTGCACTCAGCAGGAATCTGCTTGAGATTTTCTCTCCCTCTCCCTCTGCTCCTCCCTCTTGTGTGTGCGCACATGCTCTCTCTCACTCTCTCTCTCTAAAATAAATAAATGTTTAAAAAAAAAAAAAAGTTGGGAGAAGAGGAGCACCTTGGGGGCTCAGTCGGTTGAGCACCTGACTCTTGATTTCAGCTCAGGTCATGGCCTCAGGGTCCTGGGATCAAGCCCTGCACTGGGCTCCTTGAGAGGCAGAGAGTCTGCTGGAGATTCTCCCCCTCTCTCTTTGCCCCTCCCTCCCCAAAATAAATAAATTAATCTTCTTAAAAAAATAAAGAAAAATTGGGAAAAGAAAAAAGCAGTTACAGTGAATTGATATGAAGAATCAAAGTACAGATAGTCCTCATTTGTAAATGGACTGTATTCCAAAAGTTTCTAACTTGGTTGCTTAAAACTCAGAATTATAAACAGAAATAAGGTTTCTAAAGTGAAAGCTGGAAGAGCTTTTTAAAAAAATCCTTTATTTTCAGGTGAAAGGAATTAAGGGGTACAAACTTCCAGTTTGGGAATATAGCCAATAATTTGGAATAACTTTGTATGGTGACAGAAGTTAACTACACTTATTGTGAGCATTGGGCAGTGTACAGAACTGTCCAATCACTATGTAATATACCTGAAACTAATATAACATTATACGTCAATACCCTACAACCCAGCAATTACACTACTATGTATTTTTTTTTAAGATTTTATTTATTTATTTGACAGAGAGATAGAGCACAAGTAGGCAGAGCAGCAGGCAGAGGGAGAAGCAGACTCCCCGCCAAGTGGGGAGCCCAACGTGGGGCTCCATCCCAGGACCCCGGGATCATGACCTGAGCTGAAGGCAGATGCTTAACTGACTGAGCCACCCAGATGCCCCAACACTACTATGTATTTATCCAAAGGATACAAAAACAGAGATTCGAAGGTGCACATGCACCCCAATGTTTATAGTGGAAATGCCCACAATAGCCAAAATATGAAAAGAGCCCAGATGTCCATGGACAGATGAACGGATAAAGTGGTATGTATACACAATGGAGTATTACTCAGCCATCAAAAAGAATGAAATCTTGCTATTTGCAATGATGTGGATGGAACTAGAAAGCATTCTGCTAAGCAAAATAACTCAGAGAAAGACAACTACCAAATGATTTCACTCATATGTGGAACTTAAGAAACAAAACAGATGAACACAGGGGAAGGGAAGGAAAAATAAAATAAGATAAAAACAGAGAGGGAGGCAAACCATAAGAGACTCTTAACTACAGGGAACAAACTGAGGGTTGCTGGGTGGGGGAATGGGGTAATTGGGTGATGGGCATTAAGGAGAGCACTTGATGTAATGTGCACTGGGTGTTATATGCAACTGATGAATCAACTAAATTCTACCCCTGAAATTAGTAACACACTGTATGTTAACTAAATTGAATTTATTTTTTTAACCCAAAAATGTTATTTTAAATACTCTGTGATTGAAATAATTTGCAGAAAATATGTGCCTTGTTAAGCCAATATCCAGTGAATGCTGCATGCAGACAATTTCTACAACCATATATAGTGACATGCTTAGAAGTACATTTGTGGGGGCACCTGGGTGGCTCAGTTGGTTAAGTGCCTGCCTTTAGCTCAGGTCATGATCCCACTGTCCCAGGATCAAGGCCCATGTGGGGCTCCCTTCTCAACGGGGAGTCTGCTTCTCCCTCCCCCTCCTCGTGTGCACTCGTGCTCTCACTCACTCTCTCCCTCTCAAATAAAATAAAATAAAATAAAATAAAGTACATTTGCTATTTGTTCCAATCTAAACAATTTAAATTAAAAAAATTAACAAACAAACAAACAAGGGGTGCCTGGGTGGCTCAGTCAGTTAAGTGTCATACTCTTGGTTTGGCTCAGGTCATGATCTCAGGGTCATATGATCAAGCCCCGTATCAGGCTCTGCGCTCAGTGGAGATTGCCTCTCTCCCTCCCTCAGCCCCTTCCACCTATCCAAAAAATCAAACAAACAAACCCTTTTTCATTTTAAAATAATTTTAGGGTTACAGGAAAGTTAAAAATAGTGCAAGGAATTCCCTTTACCCTTCACCTAGATTTTCCAAGTCAGAAAAGTATTTTTAACACATAAGGTAGAAATGTTATACATCTGTAACAGAAATCTTAGCTAGGATGCAATGGAGAATTACTCCTATCAGAGAGCTTCAAGCTATCAGCAGAAGGGAGGAGGGGCAAGGGGGGAAAGCAGGAAAGAATGTGTCTGTTTCGCAGAACAAGAAGCTATGGCTAGGTGTGCCATCAGATACCCTCTTCTGTGAACCAGTTTGAGCCAGTTTGGAGCTGAGGACCTGCACAGAAGCCCCGAGTTGCCCTAAAGTTACCTCTAGCTCATTATAATATAAAGATCTCCTCCCAAGGGCGAGATTTTCCAACCATTTTTTTTGAACATACAATGTATGCACTAGCATGTTGACATACTAAGCATGAGCAGTTGAAACCAAATACCTAGGTAACAAAATGTGTAAGTTCCTTAATGTATCAAGCTCCCTGGCCCTGTTCCCTAGCACACAGAATAAAAGTTTCATGCATGAACCCCAAGAGGAGACAGTACTTTGAGAGCCATTTCCCTGTCTCCTTGTGACAAGTAATAAAAACTCTTTGCTTTCTTTTTTCTTCTCCTTTTTTTTTTTTTTAAGAGAGAGAGCAGAGGGAGAAGGAGAGAGAAAAACTCTCAAGCAGGCTCCACAACCCTGAGATCATAATCTAAGCCGAAATCAAGAGTCAGACACTTAACTGACTGTGCTGCCCAGGTGCCCCAAAATCTTTGCTTCCAATACTTCCTTGGGTTGTGTTCAATCTAATGCACCTCTTGAATTTGGCTACAGAAAAGACAGAATGGTACTCCTGCAATACAGTCAGCAATTTTTCTTTTTTAATAAAGAAACAAAGTATTTTTTTGTCTTTAATGTTGAAAATGGATCTTGGCAATGTGATATTAGTAGGCTATAAACCCTAAGAAGCCATATCCAGAGAGGATCTGCTGATCTTTCATAGCCTTGTATTTGTTCTTTTAAAATGGGGGTATAAAAGAACACACAATGAAGTGTTAAAATGCCCAAATCTGAATGTAGAGCTCAATGAACTTTCACAGGCAATACATCCATGTATCACCACCCAGATGAAGATTTTCATCATCCTAGAAAGTTTCCTCCTCTTCTCAGTCAATATCCTCTCTTCAGAGGTGACTATTGACTTCTATCACTATAAATTAGTTTTGCCTGTTCTTGAACTTAATATAAATGGAATCACAACAGTACCATTTTATGCCTGGCTTCTTTCACTCAACCTAATGTCTGTGAGATTCACCCATGTTGTTGCATGGCTGGCTCAGCTGGAAGAGCATGTGACTCTTAATCTTGGGGTTGTGAGTTGATACTCCACACTGGGTGTAGAGATTACTTAAAAAAATAAAATCTTAAAAAAAGAAAGTGGGGGGTATGGGGTAGCAGGGTGATGGACACTGGGGAGGGTGTGTGTTATAATGAGCACTAGGTATTATATAAGACTGATGAATCACAGACCTGTACCCCTGAAATAAATAATACATTATATGTTGTTTTTTTTTAATTTATTTGAGACAGAGAGAGAGAGTGCACAAGTGGGGAGGAGGGTCAGAGAGGGAGAAGCAGACTCTGCTGAGCAGGGAGCCTGATGTGGGGCTTGATCCCAGGACCCTGAGATCACGACCTGAGCTGAAGGCAAGCCACCCAGGCGCCCCTATAAAACATTATATGTTAATTTTTAAAAAAAGCAATGGAATTAATAAGTCACAGAGTAGGCCTATATTTGGCTTTATTAGAAACTGCC
The DNA here is from genome assembly GCF_002201575.2 of Neomonachus schauinslandi. Lineage (NCBI taxonomy): Eukaryota > Metazoa > Chordata > Mammalia > Carnivora > Phocidae > Neomonachus > Neomonachus schauinslandi. Next base: position 45,410,745 of record NC_058411.1, read on the forward strand.
AAAAGTTTTCCAAAACGAACTTACACTTCTACCAGCAATGTATGGGAGTTCTAGCTGTTCCACATCCTCACCATGGCCTTATTTAAAATGATACTGTACATGTGAGACGTAAGACAAAGCGTAGGACCTGATCAAAGAGGGAAGGCAGATCGATACCAAAAAGCTGAGATCCCAAAAGGCAACACTCAGTGAATGATAAACTGGGGAGATTGGGGAGGGAGGGAGAACTCACCTCAACCCCATAGAAATGAGTACTCTTGCCTTTCTTAGCTTTAGGTCTGAGTAGAATGTGGTGGTAGTGGTGGGATGGGGTCTTCCTAACCACAATCTGGCCTTCGCTCATGTCTGGCATTAAAATTCAATTATTTTTGGGCGCCTGGGTGGCTCAGTTGGTTAAGCGACTGCCTTCACCTCAGGTCATGATCCTGGAGTCCCGTGATCAAGTCCCGCATCGGGCTCCCTGCTCAGCGGGGGGTCTGCTTCTCCCTCTGACCCTCCCCCCTCTCATGTGCTCTCTCTCTCTCTCATTCTCTCTCTCAAATAAATAAATAAAATCTTTAAAAAAAATAAAAATAAAAAATAAAATAAAATTCAATTATTTTTGTGAGGCCAAGTGAAAATTCAGTGTCAAGTGGTCCTGGGTAGATAGTGTCCATTGGTTCTTGGGAAAAGCAAATGCATTTTCTCTCTGGAGAAGCATACCCTAAACCTAGATCAGAAATAATTCACAGAGATAAGTTTCAATGAGCTCACAATTTAAAAAAAAAAAAGAGGAGGAAACGAACCACCATAAAAAACAGATACAACTAAATCACATTCACAAAGCCTGCAGATATTAGGACAATGGAAAAATACAATACATTTAGAGCATCAAAAGTATGAGAGCATCAAAAGTATGACCAAGGATTAAGAAATTTATTAAGAGAACCAAAAGGAATATGTAGAAATGAAAAAAAATACAAATGAAATTAAAAAATCAGTGGATAGGCTAAATAGAAGAAAGGATGGAGTTAAAGAGAGAATTTGTGAACTGGAAAATAGAACTGAAGAAATGACCTAAATTCAGAGTTTGGAAAATATGATCAGTTAATAGACATATAAGATAGAATTTAAAAGTTTAACATCCATAAAATCTAAGTTCCAGAAGAAGGATAGAGAAAATAAAGGAGAGATAATATTACATAAGATGTTACTGAAAATTTTCCAAAACTGGTTAAAGACACCACACCTCAGAAATAAGCAACCCACTAAATCCCAAGCAAGATTAAGGGGAAAGAAATGCACAGTAAATAGCAGTATACCAAACACGAAGAGGAGAATTTCTTTTTCCAGACTAAAAGCAAACAGAGGAATGGAAAAGAGTCCAAAAGACGTTCACATATGCAGCCAATTAACTTCCTGAAAGACAAGAAGGCAATTCAATGGAGGAAAAAAAAAAACGTCCTTCAACAACTGGTACCGGAACAATTAGATAAATGTCTAGAAAATAAAATGAATTCTGATCCTGACCTCTCACCCCGCCCTGCCCCTGCCGGCAAACCCTCCCCACACACAAACATCTTGCCTGTCTTCACTGTTGCATCTATTTCCAACACTTGATGACAGTGCCTGGCACATAATAGGCACTCAATACATACTTGAATATATGGGGAAAAAAGTGTGTATGTATAAACACAAGTGCAAAAAATGACAAAACTTCTAGAAGAAAACATAGAATATCTTTACAACCCTGGAAAAAGCAAAGATCTTTAAAAGGGCACAAAAGGTTTTTTTTTAATTTTTTAAAAAAAATTCATTTAAGGAGAGCCTGGGTGGTTTACTTTGCCTTTAGCTCAGGTCATGATCCCCTGGGATGGAGCCCTGCATCAGCCTCCCTGCTCAGCAGGGAGCCTGGGCAGGGAGCCTGCTTCTCCCTCCCCCTTCTTGTGCTCTCACTCTCTCCCTTTCTCTCTCTTTCTCCCTCTCAAATAAATAAAATCTTTAAAAAGAAAATAAAAATTTATTTAAGGGGGAGAGAGAGAGAGCATGCAAGCACATGAGCAGAGGGAAAGGGAGAGGGAGGGGAAGAGAGAAGCCCCAAGCAGACTTCCTGCTGAGCAAGGAACTCCACGCAGGGCTCCATCTCAGGATCCTGAGATCATGACAATTATCATACAAAGAAATAGTACTCAGCAATAAAAAAGAATCTACTACTACTCATAAGCATAACATAGGTGAATTTCACAGATATTATGTTTAATGAAAAAAGCCATAAACGGATGCCTGGGTGGCTCAGTCATGATGTTAAACATCTGACTCTTGGTTTCACGGGTTGTGGTCTCACGGGTGGTGAGATCCAGTCCTGCGTTGAGCTCCACACTCAGCTGGGCTCCACACTCAGCGGGGAGTCTGCTTGCAGATTCCCTCCCTCTGCCCCTCCCCCAAGCACACTCAAATAAATCTTTTTACAAAGTCATAAACAAAAGAGTCCCTTTTACATGATTCCATTTATATGAAGTTCAAGAACAGATAAAACTAAACTGTGGTTAGAGAAATCGTAATATTCATTGCCTATTTGGAGCCTGCTTAATATTGTCCCTCTTTCTCTGCACCTCCCCAAAAGAAAAGGTACTGTTTTCTCTTACATTTCTACTTTAGGCACAAAGAGCCTAAGTAACTTAACTTTGAAGTCTAAGCAGTTGACTTCAGAAACATTGGCACTATACAGCCTCTCAATGTAAGAAGGAACTATATGGCAGACATAGTTGTATTTAAACAAATACTGACTGCATAAAATGATGGTGATTAACCTATAGGGATTCACAGAAATAAAGCATATAATTTCCAAGCCAGTAGAGGGGGAAATGTAATCTATCTGTACAAAATGAACGTGCGTTTAATTTACCAATATATTATAAACTTTTTATATTAAAAATTTTTTAAAGAACTTAAGCCAAAGACTGTCATTTTCATCATGGTACCCCTAACATCGAGCATAGTGCCTGCCACAAAATAAGCACATGATAGATGTACATTATGGAGATATATGGTGCTAGATCTTTTTTTCCCTTTTTTTTTTTTTTAAAGAGTCTTGATTAGTCTAATAGCTTTATCTTCCTGAAGAAACTTATCAGAGTTGTGAGAAAGAAGAAAAGCGATTAAAGAAATGTGTACTTTTGAGTTTAACTAAAATAAAATTTCTAAACTGTGCATGAAAAAAGAAAAACAGAAGGATGTATATAGTAAAATGGTATACATATATTCCAGGGAATATCTGGCACCATATATGCTAGAAGGCACTGAAAGGCACAGGATAAATGTGCTTCCTCTGGAATATCAATTTTACCAAAAGATTTTTTTTTTTTTTTTGGAGAAAAAGTGTTTTCACTGGCTGGCCACTGATTTTTATTTTTATTTATTTTAAAACAAACGTGACCATATGGGATAGAATGTAAAACTTACTTGAAGTTTTAAGTGAAATAAGAGGTTTCAAAGAAATTTTGAGCTTCTGAAAGATTGTATACAGTAGAATGTGTATGCTGTATTTATATAAGGAAGATATTATAGGAGTAAAAAGCAAGTTGTATTGCAGGAGAGAATGAAAAATTATTCCTATTCACTGCACAAAAAAGCAGCCTACTTTGTTGAGTGTCAGACTTGCTGTAATAGGCGTGGATCCTTTGCAATCTAAAAGGCTTTCTCTCACAGAAGATTCCTAGTGCTAGAATTAGATTTTGATCTCAAGCTTCCACCCTCTTTGTTTACCTAGCCCTGATACCTACCCTACAAAACAAATCTTAATCCTGTCCTGCCTATCACTTCTGCTAATGTTTTTAGCATACTAGATCAAGATTTAAGTCATTCATGCTCACGGTCTTGCTCTACCAGATGGCCATCTGTCTGAACATGTCTCTAACAACCAAATCTTGCCTGTATCACACTCAATCTTAATCTCAGCCTGCCCACAAGGCTGCTAAAATCCATCACTTTAGGGATGGTAGTGGTAATGGGGCAGATTCCCAATGATCTACTGTGAATTACTACTGTACTTAATTAGTAGAATCAGTTTCCCAAACTTAGATGATTAGCCAAGCAGTCCAACTGTATTTTTCAAAACAAAGCAAGCCAGCTAAACCAAAATACCCCTCATTGTAAAACACTACGCTTATTCTTTTTTTTTTTTTCAAGATTTTATTTATTTGACAGAGACACAGTGAGAGAGGGAACACAAGCAGGGGGAATGGGAAAGGGAGAAGCAGGCTTCCCACTGAGCAGGGAGCCCGATGCGGGCCGATCCCAGGGTCCTGGGATCGAGTCCCACATAGGGCTCCTTGCTTGGCGGGGAGCCTGCTTCTCCCTCTCCCTCTGCCTGCCTCTCTGCCTACTTGTGCTATCTCTCTGTCAAATAAATAAATAAAATCTTAAAATAAAATAAAATAAAAACTTAATTCTTATTTTCAGATGGATCAGGCTGGATGAAACATAACCTTTAGGAATACCAAAATAGATTATGAATTTTAGTTGATGGGAGGAGCAGTTCAGAGAAAAAATTAATCATCAGAATACTATACTAGAGCTGGGACATTTCACAAAACAGAAAAATTAGTACTAGAGCTTCTCTTCTCTAAAAAAAACAGCCCTCTTCATAATAAGCCCTTTCCTTTAATTCTCATCCCTATTTCAAGTTTTGCTTCAACCAAAGGACAAAGGAGTTTTTCACTCTAAAAACAAGAGACAGAAGGGCATTCAAGTAAGATCCTTTTAAGTCAGTTACTCATAAACCTGGCTGCAGCTAGAATTATCTGACTCCATCTCAGACCAGTTAAATCAGAATAGGTGATGGTAGGGTCCAGAAATGGTTATTTTTTAAAAAGCCCCCTGGGTGATTCTACTCTACAGTCAGGTTTAAAAAAAGCACCATTCTAAATTTAAAGGATCCTCAATCAGAACTATTAAGCAATTCCTATTTTTTATTCTGTACTATGGGAAACAAAGGAGAAAGAAAAATAGAGTAACATTTAAGTTGCCAAACTGCAACTGAAATAAATTATATTACACTTTCTATCTGAAAACATTAATTTCTGAATTATAAAATCAACAGCCCTAACTATGCAACTAATTTATTTAAAAGTTGACAGTGTAAGCTGCTCTTTTCTTCACATCTAAAGAGAAACTACTATAATCCTGTCACAAGACTCTACTACCAAAACCAATCAAGATTCTTTCATTAATTCAACAAACATTTGTTAAACTTATGGTATATACCAGACAGTGTGTTAAGTGCAAGAAAGGGTGGGGAATAAGACAGGAACATACTGGTGAATAAACTCCCTTATGAAAATTTCAGTCTATCATGGAAAATAGACATTGACCCAAACTACCAGTATGGTATCTTTTACAAGGTAGGGATAAAAGTACCAAGTGCTACAGAGACTTATAAACCTGGAGGATTAAACTACTCTGGGGCAGGGGGTGAGAGGGTGGGAGAGGGGAGCAGGAGGAGTTGGCAAAATCAGGGAACACTTTTCTCAAGAAATGATACCTAGAGTGAGATCTAACTTACCAAGAGCAAATAGTTAATTGGGTGAAGGCAAGGGTAGTGCTGGCAGTCACAGAGAGGAAAATGGCAAACGCAAAAGTCCTGGTTGGGGGTGGGAGGGTGGAAGGAACCAAAGCATTCCAGGAACCGAGAGAAGATGAACATGGCTAGGGCAGAGAAGGGAGCAAGGGGAAGAGTAGCTCATAATGAGGTTAGAAAGGCAGGCAGATGGCAGATCACACACAACCTTGCAGACGTTAAGGGTTTGAACTTCATCCTTAAATCAATGGGAAATCACAGCAAAGTTTTAAACAAAGGAGTGACAATCTTTTTGCAAACCAATCTGAACAGTTAAATTTTTGCTAGGACTGTCCTAAAAGAATGCCCCGACTAGTATTTCAAGAAATGTGGAAGTAATATTCTTATAGAGGTGACAGGATCATCAAGCTGTCAAAGATTGATCACATCAATCATTAAGAGCATGCATTAAAATTTCCCTACTTGAATTCCATTTTTACAAAAACAAGATTTGGATTGTAATTTAGGTTTCCATGAAATGCTTCCTAGATGGAAGAACACTTTATTGGCTGGTCACCGTAACTGTGTAAGACCATTTGACCATTAAATCTCATGGGATATTAGAAAATTAACATTCTGGGGCGCCTGGGTGGCTCAGTTGGTTGGGTGACTGCCTTCGGCTCAGGTCATGATCCTGGAGTCCCAGGATCGAGTCCCACGTTGGGCTCCCTGCTCAGCGGGGAGTCTGCTTCTCCCTCTGACCCTCCCCACTCTCATGCTCTATCTCATTCTCTCTCAAATAAATAAATAAAATCTTAAAAAAAAAAAAAGAAAATTAACATTCTGTTTTATTAGTTTATCGTGAGTAACTATATGCCCTATTTAATGGTTATTTATAGTTTTGTCTGCCCAGAAAGCAACCCCCATCTTCTGCGGAAATGCTCCTATGGTTTTGGTAGGAGGGCTACCAATGATGAACTTCACTCCCGTGGCCACAGAAGTGAGTCTGGGCTCCTCATTGTATTCGCCCCTTTCTGGCTATAGGGACTGATCCAAAGGATGGCACATGAGCTAGGTTAAGCCAATCCTGTGAAGCTTAGAGAGATACTACTCCTCAGTGTGTAAGCTCTGTAAGGGTGTGACCTTGAAGGAACTGACAGTCAAACTCCTTATCTGTGGAGAAGCCAGAGTACAAGCAGAAACCCTGAGAGAAAGTAGAGGCAGAGGCAGTTCTGATGCATTATAATACGGTCTAGTCAAGTCCCTGAGACCAGCTGCACCCCTACCTTTCTGGATTTACTTCTTTTGTTTAAGCTAGTCTGAGTTGGTTTTTGTCACTTGCAACCAAAAAGAAAACAAACATCCAATGCTATGAAAAAAGGAATGAACTGGCTTTCAGTAAATAGTATTTGCATCATTATCTACTAGGATTTAAGCATTACTTCTGTCCTTGCAGAGGAAAGCTATATTCCCAGTTAAGATTTTATAATTTTTACAGGAATAAGACACATACATAATAAAAGATCAAATGCAAGTCTGTAAACATTTTAAACTAGAATTTTTAAGATCAGAGAAGGGAAGAATTGAGATACATTAAAAACAATGTTTTAGGAATCAAGAGACCAAGGTCCTCAACTGTGTCTTACACTACTGTTACCTTGGCATATCACTTATTCTTAGTAAGCTACAATTTCTTCACCTGAAAAGAGAGAATGCTCTACACTATGTCTTAATGTTGCTTCCAGACTGAAATCACTGGATCGTTTTAAGGAAAAAAGCATATTCCTCATTCACATTATTCCATATTAAACAAAAAAGTGTAAATTTATTTTTTTAAATAACCTAAATTCAACTTTTTTCCCTATTTAACAGCCTACTCTTAAAATATGAAATTCTGAAAGACTACTACCACAAAGGATCCCTCCAAATAAAAAATGAGAACCCCAAAAAATATTCAAAAGAATATTTGGTATAAACTGAATGGTTTCTTAAAAATACAGCCTTATTTTCCAATTATTTTTAAGGTATTTAGAACTAGAAATTTTAATCTTTCTTGATCCTACTAGAGCATAACCGAGTATCCTGGTCTTTTTTTTTTTTTCTCCTGAGTATCCTTGTCTTGTTACTAATTTAGTCTTCAGAAAATTCTAATTTAGTAGAGTGTAACACCATTTTATTTTAAACTAGCAATAGATGGGGGAAAAAAACTCAATACAAACTTTAGGCAAAGAAGAAGTAAGGTGGAGTACAAAGAATCCCGATTTAGAAATCAGGAGAACAGGTTATAAAGAATTTCATTCTCAGTATCAACTCCCCTCCAAAGGGCAAGTTTTTAGATTTAAATGTGCTAGCTTTGTGACATTTTATTCTGCGGGCCAAGGCTTTGCCTCAAAAAAACAAAAACAAAACAACTACTTTGGAAAACTTTTTGAAGGTGCACTTCGAAAGTTCAGGCCCCAGATCTATTTCACATGTGGGGCCATGTGTCCCACAAGCGAATCGATGACACCAAAAATATACCTCAAATGGAGATTTAAAACATTACCCTCGTACTGCCTTGTCAATAAAATGGGGAACCTTACTCAAAGTAAGTCCTAGACACCGAGCCTGGGGGAGAAACGGCTGCTTTTGCCCTTCCCATTTAATTAAGTCGACCAGACCCGGCAGCCCCTCCGCAGGGTCTCAGGAGGGGAAAAGGTACTCAGTGAGTGAGGGTCAAAGCACACCGCCCCAGAGCGGGACGCTCCTCCCCGAGGTCCCAGGACGGTCTCAGGAGACAACAGGGCTCCGGTGGAGCTGGAGACTTCGACGGTTGGGGCCTGGGGTCGCCCCGCGGCCGAGGAGCCACACGGGGAGGCCTGTGCGTGGCAGTCGCCGGACAGACTCACCTCGGCGTCGTCTTTGCACTGCGGGAGCGAGGGGAACTCCAGCTTCACGTCCTCCATGGTCCCGGCCCCGGGGCTTGTGGGTGGGGTGGGAGTGGGAGTTACCCCGCCCGCCCGACCCTCGGGCTGCCACTGGCAGAGAAAGGAAGGAGGGCGGGTGGACCGGAGGACTGACGGGCGGGCAGCGGGCTTACAACTAAAACACGCAGACTAAAGGGTCCCAGCGATTCCGGCGGCGACGGCGGCGACAGCGGGGAAGAGGAGGGTTGGGCGGCTCATACCCTGCCGCCATGCTGCTACCGTCTCCCTCCCCCTGAGTCTCCGCGCCCCTCAGGCCGCACAGGCTCGGGCACAAGCAAAAGCCCTACAACCGTCTCCCCTCCTTCCCCCGCCCTCCCCGCACTGCCCCAGCCAATCCCAGCCCACGCTTGCCTTCGGCCCGCCCCCCGCGGCCGCCAGGTGTCAGCGCGCCGCCGCCCCGCCCCTTCGCCAGAGCGCAGACGCAGGGGGCGGGGCCTCGGAGGAGCAACGGCCGAAGCTCACCGGGTGTGGAGGAGGTGGGGCTGCGGCAGGAGGGAGGGAACAACTGAATGTCCTGGGAAAGGCAGTGGGAAACCAGACCATCTCTGCCCTTTCCAGACAGGACGCAAATCCCTTCTGTAGTACAAGAACGGGTAAAACATATAGCCACCAGAAACTGGCATCCGAAAGGAAAACTGTAGTTTCTTCCCTCAGAATCCTGGCGCAATCTGTGGTGAGGTTATAACCAAAAGAGTAATAAATGAGTTCATCTTAAAACTATGTTACGCTACACAGAAAATGAAACACCCATCACTTTTAAGCAAACTGAAACGGTGGACTTTTAATACTTGGGAACATGACTAGAAAATCTCAAACAATGGTAAATAGAAAATCCTAAGAACAAGAAACAACTGATAGTTCACTCAGTATATACATCATACTGAAGAAAGCTCTCTCCCTTTCATTTTAAGTTTATGTTGAAATATTAATATTATAATTATATATTAAACTACATGGCTTTCATTATCTTTTAAAAAAGGAGTTTGAGTCTGTTAATACTATATTATAAATAGAGGTGAGGTACAGGGTACTTTCTCTGGGCCTAGGGAGATAGTTACCCTTTTTATTTTTAAACAGATGAGGAAAACCAAACGTAGAAGCAGAAGAATCCACACTTAAACTTTCAAGATTTGTAAACCAAACTGATTCTTTAAAAAAAAAAACAAAAACACCAAAGTAGAAAGGTGAGAAAGTCATTAACGAAATTGCTAATTACAATGAATAAAGTTAAAAGAATTACATGGATATTTGACCAAGACCCCCTTGACAAACATCGTATAATTTTTATATTGTCATTTTTATGAAACATACTGCCAACATATATAGAAATAGAACTTGTTCAGTAATTTATTTGATGGTTAGCTTGAGTGCTCCGTTTTCTCTATCACTATGTAAACTGTTCTCTACCTCTTAAAGTTATGAAGACACACTATACTCTGCTAGTAAGTTTTTAATTTGAAGAATGATTGTATAATTACCCACATCATATATCATACATTCTTTAGTCTTTATTAAACTGAAGTCAATTTGGTTTTTTTTAAACAGCACCTTTAATAAGATCTCAATTGATGCCCAATGATGATTTCCTATTTTAATTTGTTAAGGCTTTAATTCCACATGATATAAAAAGAATTGTGTGTAGGTAACAGAACTTTTGCTTTGAACATTTCTGACATCAACATCCCCTACATCAGACACTCTTAGCTTGGTATCCATAGATACCTACAGTCAATGGGTGAGCTTGGGAAATAATAAATCTCCTTTTAGTATATGCAAAATTGTGTGTATGTATGTGTGACTTTTTCTGGGAAGAGGGTCCAGACCTTAACATTCTAAAAAGGGAACGATCATCTCACATAAATCAAGAAAACCAAGTCACATTTGTTAGCAAATATTACTTTTAATCATAATCTAAAAAAAGGTTATGGATGTGCATGTACTTTTTCAATTAACTATCGCACAGCCTAATCATAGTAGGTGAAGAGTAAACAAAGACCTTCCATTATCAATATAGACATTCACATCTATGCTTTGTATAACAACTCTTAGGAACACTGAGTGTGGGTACAGTTTTAAAATTCAAAAGCCCATCATCTAAATACAACTCATTTTGGTTATTAAATAGTTTATTTACTAAAGAATTTAAAGGACTATAATAAATGTACTTTTAAAAAAGACAAAAATATGTGTTGGAGAACTGAATCAAACAGATTTTATTCAACTTTTTAGGATGAGGAAAACAAATGATATAAAATAAGTCATAAGAAATGCTCTCTTGTACTATTTCAAACTACTTTTAATGTTTTACAAAATGCTCACACAGCAAATACGAAAAGCTTTAACATAGTCTTATAACTTCTGCTGCAATAAATGCAACATTAACAAACATACAAATTTCTTCTGTACCAATCTTAAAAGTAGAATTACTGAATTACTAATTTTTACAATGTTATTCATACTTATTTTTATTCATATGTATTTAATGAGATCATTGCCAATACATACATTATTTTCCTTAACTTTATTTTTACATTAAGCCCGGTATCTGTCATGCAGCCATCAAAAACCTTCCAGAAAATTACACAGGTTTGTAGTCCAATTTAGACTCTAGCTTCTTAGAATCAGCCACTTTTCTGACTGCTTTCATGAAGTCTTCCTGTACTACAAAATCATGATCAGCACGAATTGCAAACATACCTGTGGAGAATAAAACAACATGACTGCTGTATATAATATGTGAATAATTTGTTAATTAGAAGAAAACTAAAGGGGGGGTGGGCAAAATGGGTGAAGATAGTCAAAAGGCACAAACTTCCAATTATAAAATAAGTCCTGGGGATGCAATATACAGCATGGTGACACGACTTAATAATACTGTATTGTAGGGATGCCTGGGTGGCTCAGTCAGTTAAGCATCTGCCTTCGGCTCAGGTCATCATTCTAGGGTCCTGGGGATTAAGTCCCACATTGGCCTCCTTGCTCAGCAGGGAGCCTGCTTCTCCCTCTGCCTGCTGCTCCCCTCTCTCTCTGACAAATAAGTAAATAAAATCTTAAAAAAAAAAAAATACTGTATTGTATATTTGAAAATTGCTGGGAGTCAATCTTAAAAGTTCTCATCACAAGAAAAAATACCTTGTTAACTACATGTGGTGATGGATGTTAACTAGATTTATTGTAGGGGTTATTTCACAATAAAAACAAGTATCAAATAATTATGCTGTACACCTGAAATTAACATAATGCTATTTGTCAATTATATCTCAAAAAAATGTTTTTTACAAAAACTAATTCTACAGAAAAAACGTGAAGGAGCCTAGATTCACTACTTCTGAGCCAGTAGCTCTAATCTGTTAAAAACAACCATCCTTGTTCAATTACTTAACTACAGTGAGCATTATTTTCCAAACCAATAGTTAGACAACAATGAGACAACTATCTGGATATTTAAAATCTACCTCACACAGTCCCTGTATCCAATGACATTCTGAAAAAGCAAAATAAACACAACTCAACCATCAACAAAACACATTTTAAGCAGTAGCTTCTTAACTCTATAGGCAACAATTGCCTGGAAGGAGGGAACACCTGTATGATTTGGAAAAACACAAAACACCTCCAGTAATTTTGATAGTCTTTCCTTGTTAATAACCAAAAGCTTAGAGAATAGGAATTAAAGAAAGTCAACACTGGGCTTTATATCAAAAACCATTATTCACATTAAAATTTACCTTATTTATGTACAAATCGATATTTTTATATACTTTGATATTCAAGTATCACAAACTTGGAAAACTCAAGTTATTGATAAGTTACTTGTCAAATACTACTTGATAAAGGGGTAAAAGTTTTGTGTGTGTGTGTTTTTTGAAACATTAGGTATTATCATAGATATGGGTCCAAGATTTTGAGACAATCCTAATTTCATAAGCTAACGCTAGTAAGTTATCACTATCTGCTAATTAAATGAATCCTACTAATATTTTCATTGAAGATCTGCTTATATTGACTTTCACTTACATACAATCAGTGGAAGAGAAAATTTTAAGGGTTACTTTCTATCTTTCCTTTCAAGATTTCTATATAGTCTTGGAAATAGTCTATGTTGTACTCAGAAATCAGGTGAATGGAAATTTCTAGTCTTTTAAATCTTTTTTTTCTTTAAGATTTTATTTATTTATTTGACAGAGACACAGAGAGAGGGGGAACACAAGCAGGGGCGTGGAGGAGGGAGAAGCAGGCTTCCTGCGGAGCAGGGAGCCCAATGCCGGGCTCCATCCCAGGACCCCGGGATCATGACCTGAGCCAAAGGCAGATGCTTAACGACTGAGCCACCCAGGTGCCCCAGGAATTTCTAGTCTTTTAATAGTGAAGTTTTAAAACCTGTTTTAAAATTACAACTAAAGTAGGTAAGTGATTTTTCCAAACTTTGTGCATGACTATTTCCAAATCATTGTTTAGTGAATGACTAAATGTGAGATACATTCTAATCCAAAAAGGATGATAATCTCAGGATTTCAATGGAAAAGACAACTATAACTGAATCAAGTTTATTTTCAATTACAGAAAGATATGTTAGCATAAAAGGCTTGAAGTCTAATGAAGTCTAATAAAAAGAAAACCAAAGAATTTCTGTGTCTCCAAATATGAATATCCCAGGCCATTTAAAAAGCTAAAATTGTAATCCACACAGAAGTTATAGCTCTTTACTGGAAACAGCTAAAATATATAATATATATATATATATATATATATATATATTTTTTTTTTAAGTAAGCTCTATACCCAACATGGGACTTGAACTCATGACGCAGAGATCAAGAGTTCATGCTCTACCTACTGAGCCAGCCAGGCGCCCCAGCTAAAAATAACTCTTTAAAAAAAAATATGTGAGGTACAAATTTCTAGTTATGAAATAAATATCAGGGATGTAATGTACAACATGATGACTATTGCTAATATTGCTATATGATATATAGGAAAGAGAGTAAATCCTAAGGGTTCTTATTACAAGGAGAAACTATTTTCCTTTTTTTTTTTTTTTTTAAAGATTTTATTCATTTGACAGAGAGAGACACAGCAAGAGAAGGAACACAAGCAGGGGGAGTGGGAGAGGGAGAAGCAGGCTTCCTGCCGAGCAGGGAGCTCCATGTGGGGCTCGATCCCAGGAGCCTGGGATCATGACCTGAGCCAAAGGCAGACGCTTAACGGCTGAGCCACCCAGGCACCCCATTTTTCCTTTTTTCTAATTGTATCTCTATGAGAAGATAAATGTTAGCTGAGCTACTGTGGAAATCATTACATAATAAATATAAATCAAACCATCATGCTGTACAACATAGACTTATGTGGTGATATATGTAAATTATTTCTCAATAATAGGTGGCTCAGATGGTTAAGCATCTGCCTTTGGCTCAGGTCATGATCTCCAGGTCCTGGGGATCGAGCCCCACGTCTGGCTCCCAGCTCAGCGGGGAGTCTGCTTCTCCCTCTCCCTCTGCCTCTCCCCTTGCTTGTGCTCTCTCTGTCTCTCTCAAATGAATAAAATCTTTAAAAAAACAATAAAAATAAATAAATAAAATGGAAAAAAAAAGCAAATAATGTAATTTGATGGTATCAACCTTTAGGATTATGACATTGCTTTTGTTTGGATTCCAGTTTTACCAAAGCAGTATTCTAGTAATTTGGTCCAGTATAGATTTTGGGAAGAGAATGTCGTAAGTTATTCCAAATAGTTCAAGCCACATGCAACTTTACCACGTAACATTTTTTGTGTATTAGTAAGTCTTTTGTGAGCATGATTTACTCTGATCTGTACTGAGAGAGTTTCTAGACCTGCAGATTTTTGATCTAGATACTGAGTCACAATATACCCAATGAAGATACTATTACGGAGAAGCCATGTCTCCATGTCTCCGTAATAGTACATCTAAAGATGTTTAAAGAAACATCTTTAAACACTATTTATAAGAAATGTTAAAATAAGGCTATGGGTGATATAAAAACAAGAGGAAATCACATATTGTATACTTAAAAAGTATTCACCCACAACCTATGAAGTCAGTAACTATAAAAACTACTGTAAAAATTTTTTTTTAATTTTTTTATTATTATTATAATAAACTCACAACTCTGAGATCAGGACCTGAGCTGAGATCAAGAGTCGGACGCTTAACCAAATGAGCCACCCAGGTACCACTAATTTTTTTAATTTTAAGATTCTGTGTGGAAGACGAAGACTAAATGACTCTTACCTATGGTTTTAAAGCCACTTGGTACCAGAAATAAAATAAAAATAGGATCACACAATCCACAGAGAAAATTGTATTAAAAAACAATTACATTTGGGGTGCCTGGGTGGCTCAGTAGGTTAAGCATCTGCCTCACCTCAGGTCATGATCCCAGGGTCCTGTGATCAAGCCCCAGAGGACAGGCTCCCTGCTCAGCCTCCCTTCTCCTTCTGCCCTTCCCCTGTTTTCTCTCTCTCTAATAAAATCTTTAAAAAAAAAAATTAATTTTACACAAGTTGCATGATCACAAAATTAACAAATCAATCCTGCAAAGCTTACTGTTAACAGACTAGTATCAGAAAACATGTTACCGTTTTGCAGCAGATTACTTCTGGTGCCGGCCCAGTCTGATTTCAGCCAGAGGTGTGACAGACAGTTCTGTACAGTCTCAGACTTCAGGGGGCCAGCATGCTATCACATGCAGGTCTTTCCACATTCTGCCCTAAGGCATCCATAAGTATAAAGGAGTTAACATCCCCAAGGGCAAATTCTCATGGAGGATGAGAGCTGGTAAAGAAATGCTCCAGTCTCTGTATTTCAGCCAAGTAATCCTGGAAGGCATTCTCTGTTTCTCTGAGGTCTCATCAAATCAAATCCCCCCCTGTCTACAGCATTTCCCTCAATGGTGCACTCTTATTATAGCTTTGCTTCTTTCCAACTCACTTGCCTGTTCTCTCCTGCTTCTTGGAATCAATTCTCAAAAAACCAAGCACCCATATCCTTGCAAAGCCCGGGCTCTGCTTTTGAATAAACCCAAACACAGTTTTAGCAAATTAAACAAATCAAAATCAATAGTAAAAACTGCACTTTAAATTCATACCTGCTTCAGTACAAACATTTCTCAGGTCTGCTCCATTAAAGCCATCTGAAAGCTTCACAATTGCTTCATAATCTGTTTAGGAAAAAACATTGGAAATTAGAAATAAATAAAAAGATAAAAAAATAAAATAAAATAAAATAATTAGACCTTTTCTTGATTTATGCTGATATGGAAAACTTAACTGCAGAGCTTGCTTTGAATTTGATCAACTAGGCATCATCTCTGTTAACATTCCTCCACAATATTTAGCAAAGCCTTCACAATATTAACCACCAAAAGTTATACTTTTGTTAAGTAAACCAGCACTAAACAGAAATACTGTACTTCTGAAACTTTAAAACCAAGAAATAGCATCAAGATCTGAAAGGATCTTAACCTGTTTCTATGCAGTGAAAGTTATATACACATGAACTTGAGTTATCTGTGAAGCCATGACTCTTATAAAAACTGTAACCAAATCTTTAATTTGAATAAACCTAGAACATTCAGAACCAACTGTTAACCACAATGAAATTTAGTGACATTAATATAAAATATACCAAAAATGGTCATCAGAAATAATTTTCATATTTTTAATCCTATATTTTTAAACAACTATTTTAAATGGCTAGCTTTTCTGGTTCCTGTGCAAGCTCCAAGTGGTGAGGTATCAGATCTATGATAACAGTAATGGTTATGCGACCTTTTTATCCACATGACAGACTTGAAATAAAGAGTTATTGGTTTGGAATAGGAGTTAAGGACTTGATACAGAATA
Organism: Neomonachus schauinslandi; assembly: GCF_002201575.2. NCBI lineage: Eukaryota > Metazoa > Chordata > Mammalia > Carnivora > Phocidae > Neomonachus > Neomonachus schauinslandi. Next base: position 45,427,111 of record NC_058411.1, read on the forward strand.
AGGAGAGAAATAATAAGAGACAGCATGGACTACTACAGTGTAATTCTGATAAGATACCCTTTGTCAGGCCATCTACAGTATGTCAATCTCTATTTGAAATTAGACAGATACTCATTAATTAATTTTCATTCAGGTTCAAGTTCATGTAAGCAACCTGAGAGCAGGGATTCCCAAGGTTAGCACAGTATTTGGCACCTAGCAAGAGCTCAGTATTGAAAAAAACCTATGCCAAAAAATTGGCATCCCTAGTTTAGCTCAGTCTTCCCAGCTCAAAACTATTTTCACATAAGCAATGAGAAAATTAGTGAGAGGCAATAATCAACTATTTGTAATCATTTTTGGACCACTAATTTCTAAGGGTTTGTAAAGCTGCCTGGCAATTATACTAGAACAGTATAATAACCCCCCAGTCAAGGAGTCAGCAAATTTTCTGTAATGGGCTGGAGAGTAAATATTTTAGGCTTTGCAGGCCATGTGGTCTCTGTCAAAACTATTCATTTCTGATATTGTAGTGGGAAACCAGTCACAGACAATATATAAACAAACTGGAGTGGTTGTTACAATAAAACTTTATTTACAGGAAGAGAAGGCAGATAGAATTTGGCCCACTGACCTCTATCCTAGAGTGCACTCTCTCACTTCTGAAGATAACGATTTTATAATTTCTCTCCTGTCCTCAAATGTCTAACAATTCCCCATCTTCACTCTGAATTTGCTTCCTATTTCACTGAGAAAATAAACACATTCAGAAGAAAAATTCTACAAGTTTTTGCCATATTTGAGATACTATCATCATCAGCATCTATTTATTCTGCCTTTCCTCCTATTCTCATAAATGAAAAGTCTATGCTCATAGACAGGGCCAACCTCTCTTCAAGGAAAGTGCATCACCAATTTCTCTCTCTCTCCTAGATCACTCGCATTAGCATTAAAAAGTGTTGTAAATTCTTCCATCTTAAAGCTCCTCCAAATCTTCATCTCCATTTCCACTACAGCTACATTTCTTCTCTTCTCCCTTTGCTGCAGAACTCCTTGAAAGAAATACCTGAACTGGGCGCCTGGGTGGCTCAGATGGTTAAGCGTCTGCCTTCGGCTCAGGTCATGATCCCAGCGTCCTGGGATCGAGTCCCAAGGAGCAGGGAGCCTGCTTCTCCCTCTGCCTCTATCTGTCTCTCATGAATAAATAAAATAAAATCTTTAAAAAAAAAGAAAAAAAAAAGAAATATCTGAACTCAAAGCCTCTCCCTACAATCTCCTTGAAACCCATCTGAGGTAGGCTCTTACACTCACCACTCCAAAGAAATTGCTTTGATAACGTCACCAATAATCTCCACATAGTAAATCCAAAGGTCCATTCTCAGAAGTCTTTTTTTCTGACCCACTGTCAGCATTTAACAGAGAATTACTCCCTCCTTGTTAACAATTTCTTCATTTATCTTCTAGGACATCACCAGCTCCTGGTTTAATTCCCCTCTGTGACTATACCTTCTCAGTCTCCTTTGATGGTTTTTCATCTCAACTTCTCAATATTGGAATTATCTCAGCTCAGTTGTTGAATCTCTTCTCTATCCACATTTACTTCCTCAGAAATCTCATCTAATCCCAAGACTTTAAAAATAATTTTATGCTGTTATTATCACAATTATATCACCAGCATAGACCACCCCAATAAACTATTGATGCATATAGAATTACCAATCAACATCTTTATTTGGTATCTAATTGGCATCTCAGCTTTAATATATTCAGAATCAAAGTCCTTATTCCCCCTTTAAAACCTAATCTTTCCAGTCTTCCCCCATTTTAACTGATGACAACTCCATCTTTCTAGTTGCGTGAGTCAAAAACCTAAGTCTTCCCTGGTTCTTCTCTTTAGCTCACACTCCACATCTGATTCATTAGCAAGCCCTGTCACCTCTATCTCAAAATATGTCCAGAATCTCATTATTTTAAGACTCTGGTACCACCTTGGACCACACCACCATCTTCTGCCTGGATTATTGAAATATCCTCCTAACTGATCCTCTTGTTTCTATCCTTGCCCCTCTCCATGCAACCAGAATGATCTTATTTAACATAAGTCAATTTCAAAATATTTACAGATGAAATGATACAATGCCTGGGATTTGCTTTTTAAAAATCCAGAAGGAAGGTAAGAGGTGGAAGAGATTACAGATGAAACAAGATTGGCCAAGAGTTAATAATTATTAAAGCTAGGCAGAGGAAGAGTAACCTAGGGTTAGAAGTTTGTTATTGTCTTATCTCTACTTGTATGTATTTCTAATTTTCTACACTACAAAGTTAAAAATAACATAAGGTAAGATCGTATCATTCCTCTGCTCACAATCTTCCAATGACAAAAATAAAAAATAAAAGCCAAAGTTCCTACACAATGACCTCAATAAGGCTGTACACAATCTGATTCCCATCACTTCTATGACTTCTCTTGCTACCACTGTCCCATTTACTCTGCCAAAGACACCTTGGCATCTTTGCTACTCCTGGAATGTTCCAGCCATACACCTGCTTCAAGGTCTTTCTCTTGCTGTTCCCTCTGTATCATTTCCCCCCAAATACCTATACCTAGTTCCTTCACCTTTTCAGGTCATTGCTTAAAAATCACCTACTTGGTTAAGGCTTCCCTCTGCTTCCCCCACCTCACCTCCATTTAAAAATGTATCTATTCATTCTGGCTCCTGGCATTACCTATTTCCCTTTTCTTGCTTTATTTTTCTCCATAGCACATATCATCATCTAATATACTAAACATTTTACTGACCTTGTCTGTCTTTTCTGACAAGAATATGAGTTCTATAAGGCAGGAGTTTGTCTGTTTTGTTCATTGTTATATCCCCAGCACTTAGAACGATTCCTAACATACAAAAGATGCTCAATAAATATTAGCTGAATTTAAGATCTCCATGTTTGCTGAATTTATTTATTTATTTTTTTATAGCTTTTTTTTTTTAAAGATTTTATGTATTTATTTGACAGAGAGAAACACAGCGAGAGCAGGAACACAAGCAGGGGCAGAGGGAGACGGAGAAGCATGCTTCCCGCTGAGCAGGGAGCCCGATGTGGGGCTTGATCCCAGGACCTTGGGATCATGACCTGAGCCGAAGGCAGACGCTTAACGACTGAGCCACCCAGGCACCCCTGTTTGCTAAATTTAAAACCAGATTTGGTAGACTATCAGTGATATCTAGTAGCATTTTGCTTCATTTACCCAATGTAAATATACATAAAATAGGTTATTTCCTTACCTATTTCACCATGCTTTGTAATCGGACCTGCATGGATTTTCAATATATCTAATCTTGCTTGTTCATTTGGTAAATCAATATCTGAAAATAAAAAATTATAAGAAATTCTTTTGCAGTTAGGTTTTTTGTTTTTTTAAACAAAGAGGGGGTGAGGAAGGGATATGGAAAGAGAAGTGGACATAGACAAAGAGAACATACAGCAGATAAAGAACTTTAACTCACGTATTTTTCTATCTAATCTTCCTGGACGAAGCAAAGCAGGATCCAGTGTATCTGGTCTGTTTGTAGCCATGATCATTTTAACTCTATGTAGAGTATCAAATCCATCCATTTGATTCAGTAACTAATAAATTTATAAAAATCATTGACAGATTTTTACAGAATATCCCAACCTTTAAAAAATATACAGTACACATCTTCTATGTCTAATACTATGAAATACATTGTCTACAGATAGTATGCCACCTCCAGAATGACCATTTGATGGACTATCTCTTCTTTCTCTTATATAAAGGGATAGATTTTTCAGCCTTGAAGTTCTGAGATAGATTAATGAACAATGTACCTTCTTATAGCTATCAAAAAGTTTTAATAAATCTGAAGGTTTCCATCTAGCCAAGTGTTATAAAATTAAACTATTTGGATCTGATTTCCAACGTTCAAATTTTTTTCATAGTTACTTTTAAAAACATTATTAATAAAATCTAACGTATACAGTATTACGGTATGCCAAACATAAAATTTACATTCAGATTACCAGATACAATGACATTTCTACAAATCTGATAATAAATATCTTTTCAAATAATTCTACTATACGTAGAAATACTGAGACACTAAGCATATTTCCTTCAATTACTAAAGTTTTCTTGAATAAATACTGAAAAACCTAACTGCATTCAACAAACTCTAAAATATAGCTAGCTTAACAATACGTCTATTTCTTTTCCAAAAATATCTGATAGCTGACAACATTATCAGTTACGTGAGTAAGACTAGCATTCAGTGCAGGATGCCTGGGTGGCTCAGCCCTTTAAGCATCTGCCTTCAGCTCAGGTCATGATCCCAGGGTCCTGGGATCGAGTCCCGCATTGGGCTCCTTGCTCAGTGGGTAGCTTGCTCCTCCGTCTGCCTGCTGCTCCCCCTGCTTGTGCTCTCTCTCTCCCTCTCTCTGACAAATAAATGAAATCTTAAAAAAAAGAAAAAAAAGACTAGCATCTGTGTTGTTTCAAAATACTTCAATTGAAGGTTTCCAGGAGTATAGAACTAATTTGAAAATACTGTATATATTTTGAGCAGATCATTATAATTCATAAAGAGTCCTTTTCAAATACCCCTACTGAGATAGAATTTGACACTATTACTTATGCTACCTAGCTCTTCTTTGTAGAAGCTGAAAAATGTTTGGGATCTTGCCATAACTTTCACAGAATTTGGAGTGGGGAAAGGCCTTATGTACATTCTAATATTCCATCATCCATCTTCTTCAATTATCAAAACTATTTTATAGTTTCTTCTTATTCTCAGCAAGAGGAAAATGTTAGTGATTTTAGTGATTTAATCATTCATAATTGTAACTCATTTATTGCCACCAGTTTCAATACGTCCATTACTTATAAAATGTCTTAATGAAACTAGTGCAAGACCATGTTCTGGTATGTGAATATCAGAAGAATATACAATTTAAATATCTGAATGGCTGGTATGCTCAAAATACATGGAGTAGTATAGCTATACATCATATAGAATTTTGTAAATACCCCTATTACTTTCCAATAAATAGATATTTTCTTACTAGAGATTGTGGTAAAGAAATGTGTTTATTCCTGGCAATATTTTCAAATTTTATATTTAAGTGTGTTGTTTTTTTTTTTTAAGATTTATTCATTTATTTGAGAAAGCCTGCGAGCAGGGGGAGGGGCAGAGGGAAACAATCTCAAGCAGACTCCCTGCTGAACATGGAGCCTGACTTGGGGCTTGATCCCATAACCCTGAGATCATGACCTGAGCTGAAATCAAGAGATGGACACTCAACCAACTGAGCCACCCAGCACCCCTTAAGTGTGTTCTTCATTTAAACCATTTTACATATTTTGACCTTCAAATATCCAATGTTTTCATTTAATACACACTGCCTTCTTTTTAAACCCCCTTTACCAAATATTACCTCCATCAAAGTTCTCTGTATCTCTCTATCAGCTGAAGTACCCTCAGAAAACCGACGACCACCTAAAATAATGATATGGAAACTCTCATATGAGTTACTCTTTTCTTCTACAACCATCATTTAAGAAGACAGAATAATAGTGTCTGGAGTTAAAAAATCAAGATAAAAATTAAATAGTAAGAATTATACTGACAAAGTTAGAATTGATTTTGGTATGATGTTTCTCTTTTGTCAATGTCAAATTAAAACTGGTTAAACTTTCTTAAGAATTATTTTTAAAGTAACATTCATTTTGCTACTTCACACAAATTGCAATCAGAAGTGAAGGAGTGCGGTTCCTTTAGATTTTTAAGAAATTTCCTAACACTTTCAAAAAAAGTTCAAAATAAACTTTAAAAGGTGTTATTCTTACCAATAGCATCTATTTCATCCATAAAAATAATGCATGGTTGATGATCCCTGGCATAATTAAACATTTCTCTGATCAAACGAGCACTTTCACCAATGTACTTGTCTACAATAGAACTAGATACAACCTGATTAAAGGAAAAACATGAAGGTAAACATAAGATAATTCAAATAAAATTTAATTTCAACAGCTACAAAAAGAATCTTCCCTTTACCTTTAAGAAATTGCAGTCCAGCTGGCTAGCAACAGCTCGTGCCAAGAGTGTTTTTCCTGTGCCTAAAATGACAAAAGAAGTCCTAATTAGATGGAAAGCAAAACAAATTCTCAAAAGCCTTTTATATGTTATCCTCTGGACAGTAAATTTTGCAAAATGAAAGCTAAATCCTAAAGAGAATTTCCATTTAAAATTCTAAAGCACTTCAACTTGCAATATTAAAATTTTAAATTTTATTCAAAATATCCCTTACAATTCTAAACATGCTGAATACATATCTTCAAAAATATATCAACCCCCCTCCCAAAATATATATATATCAACGCCTATTTACAGACACTACAGAAGTCTGTTACATTATAATCATTGGTCTATCCTGCATAATGAATGGATCTTTTACCTATGCATGATATTGTAACAACTATTGGTTATTTGGAAACTACTGGTTCAGTGAGTTATGAAAATCTTCCAAATGTTGGCATTTTTCATTATATAATATTTAAAAGCCACATTTGTTAATATCACCAATCTCATCTCATCTTTTAAGTATTAACATCAGAAAGTTCTCAGATGGGGGCGCCTGGCTCAGTTGGTTAAGGTCCAACTCTTGATTTCAGCTCAGGTCATGATCTTAGGGTTGTGAGCTGGAGCCCAGTGTTGGGTTCCCTGCTGAGTGTGGAGCCTGCTTAAGATTCTCTTTCCCTTTCCCCTCCTCCCAATTCCTACACATGCGCACTCTCTTAAAAAGTTGTCAGATATAAGTTTTGAAAACATTATAAGTTTTGTAATGATGCTAGTCCTTTCATTTGAAAGCTCAAATATATCACTGGCTACAGATGGTGTCAGTTGTTTTAACGTAACAGGCTAACTTCATTCATTTTTGAAAAAACGGTTTGCCAGATAAGCAATAACCAGTCTGAATAATCAAAAACCAGTCTGACAATGACAGAATGTCTGTAAATTATGTTTTCAAGTAAAAATGCTATTCTATGAAAAGCAGCTAATTCAGCTGACAACTCAAGGCACAAGTGCTTTTCCTAGAGATAACCATCCTATTCAGGATGCAACAGAAATACTTTACATGTATTTCCCATTTGATCACATAGAATATAAAACATTATTCAAAGATCAGGATTTAATAAAAATAACTTTTACGGCTTCACCAAGAACAACTAAAAGTGAAACACATTTTTTTAAATACTGCAAGTATGAGCAGTCAATAACACAGTGACTACTTGTACCATTTCATGTCACTGACTTAACTGACTCATGCTATGAAATGAGCAGTTTTACCCACACTGCTTTTCCACCATCAGCACAGAAGTCAACAGAGTGAAAATGGCAACTAACGTCTTAAGTATTATCGAAGTAAGGTTTGACTTGGCAGACTCCCTCGAAGTGTTTCAGGAACAGCCAGAGGTCTGTGAACCACACAGGACCAATGCACCAGAATCATATGGCATGTTAAGATGCACATCCTATGAGGCACAAAAGGACTAAGCATACCTGAGAAAATAGTAGACAGACATCTGCTATTTCTTCCTTACTCTAAACAGAGTGTAGGCTAAAATAGCCTACATTAAATTTTCACCTTACTTTTTTTATTCCTTAATTCATTCATTTATTAGTAGGTCAGACATAATTCAACACTAACCTGGTGGTCCATATAACAAACAGCCTTTTGGAGGTATTATTCCTACACGCTGGAATAATTCTGGGTTTGTAAGAGGTAATTCTATCACCTAGAAAAGAAGTTGACTGTTTCTTAAAAAGTCAGTAAAGATTTTGATGAACTTTAAAATACTTTAAGTGAAATATCAGCATAGTTAGATATATACATTATAATTCATAATAGATCTAAAATTCCATGCTATGTAAAGCCATTTACTAGAGGTTATTCTTCAGGTAGATTTAAGAGATATTTTTTTAATTATGTAAAAATTAGAAAGTCTGTAGCTATTTTAACAAACTATACACTTGACTAAAGTGATGGTTACACAAGAACCTAATTTGTCAAAACATATTTGAATTGTACACTTAAAATCTGTGCATTTTACTGAATGTAAATTAAGCCTCAATGAAAAATCACACTACAAAAAAATCAGGTAAGCAAAAAAGAAAAAACAAAAAAGATCTATATTATTTTGCATTTGGGACTACAACACAAAATAATTATAAAATGGGGAAATTTAGTAAGTTAGAACTGCCATTAGGAGAAAAGGCATATAAAATTTTCATACTGTCATTTTGTCATAGCAGCCTTAAAAGAATCATATTTCAGGGCACCTGGCTGGCTCAGATGGGACAGCATGTGACTCTTAAATCTTGGGATCCTGAGTTCAAGCCCTACAACGGGTGTTGATTATGAAAAAAAATAAACTTAAAAAAAAAAGAACCATATATTCTGCTCTCAATCTCCTACTAAGATTGATTCAAGCAATGAAAGCTGGAGAATAAAAAAAAAAGAAAGAAAAAAGCTGGAGAATAGAAAAATTGAGGGTGTGACTGCCCAAATTAAACTCCTTATAGTACCAGTAACTTGAGAAATAAGCTTCTATTGAAGAGTCATGTCCACCAGGTATGATTAAAATAAACAAAAAGTGTAAGAAATCAATATTCTTAGCGTCTGCAGATGGAAGAGAGTATTGCATGTGCATGTTTTGTGGGGTGTGTGTGTGTGTGTGTGTGTGTGTGTATGAGAAAGAGAGAGAGACACAAAGACTTTCTGCTTCTATCGCTGAGGCAGCAAATCACTGTAAAAGACAAGGTCTCACAGTTCCATGAAGCACTCATTCTTCCTCTGCTGCCCTTTCATTAACTACAAAGTGAGAATAGACTTTTATTTGTAATGATGCTAGTCCTTCCTCAAGTATGGTCAAAAACAATTTGGTTTCATAATCACCTGGAATGCTTGTTTAAATGCTAACTCCTGTGTCCCACCCCCAATCTACTGCATCAAAATCATGCAGAGAGCCTAGGAATCCGTATCTTTACTTAATATGCTAATGTCTGCAAACTACTGGCTTAGCACTTAAATCAGATGATATAAGCCATACTAACTATCCTCATTTATTCCTAAACATTTCCATCCTCAATTAAGATGAAACCAATAGGACAATGTAATTTGCTTTAAAGAGAATTGTTGGGGCGCTGGGTGGCTCAGATGGTTAAGTGTCTGCCTCCAGCTCAGGTCATGGTCTCCAGGTCCTAGGATCGAGGCCCGCGTCAGGCTTCCTGCTCAGTGGGGAGTCTGCTTCTCCCTTTCCCCTCTGCTTATGCTCTCTCTCAAACGAATAAATTTTAAAAATCTTTAAAAAAAAAAAAGGGACGGGGCGCCTGGGTGGCTTAGTCGTTAAGCATCTGCCTTCGGTCCAGGTCATGGTCCCAGAACAGCCCCGCGTCAGGCTCCCTGGTCGGTGGGAAGCCTGCTTCTCCTTCTCCCACTCCCCCTGCTTGTGTTCCCTCTCTCACTGTGCCTCTCTTGTCAAATAAATAAAGTCTTTAAAAATAAAAAATGAAAAAAGGAGAATTGTTAAGAAGCCATCTGTGCTATGAAGCAAGGAAATCCTGATTTGATTCTTCACCCAAAAGTTTAAAAGGTTTAAGCTACCTAAAGCCAATATTTTTCTTAAATGGCAGCAAACAGCTTTATCAAAACAAAATATTTAAGGTTCAGGGGCACCTGGCTGGCTCAGCTGGTGAAGCATACGACTCTTAGTCTTGGGGTTGTGAATTTGAGCCCCACATTAGATGTGAAGATTACTTAAAAAAAAAAAAATTTAAAAATCTTAAAAAAAAAATTTTAAGCTACAGGTAACTTACTTTAAGGATGGGAAGCTAACATTAATAAGGTTCTGGGAAAAACTGTATTACACACGATCCAAATGTACTCTGACCCCAGTAACCTATGATAACCAAACCACAAATGGCATGGGCATTAGATTTATATCAATTATTAGCTTTTTTTTTCTTTTTTTGTCACAAAAAGAGCAGGGTTTTTCTAACACCAAATTATCTCCAAATTAACAATACCTATAATTTTCATAGCTAGAAATTCAGTGCTATTTTTCTCTCAGCAAGATTTTAAATGTATAATATTGAGTAACCACTATTTGGACAAAGTAATCTTTCATTCTTTCTCCCTTTGGGTGTCTTAAAACCAGTACTATCTATTAGTAAGTTCAGAGAACAAAGCATACACTACCAACCTCTCTTAATTCCCGAATCTGTTCTGACAGTCCCCCAATCTCAGAATAAGAAACATTCCCAGGGTCCTCATGAGACATGTTGTAGACCAATGGATCCACCTCTCTTGGCAAATATCTATAATGATAAGATATGTATTTTTCTTTTATAAGATGTATTTTCTCTCAGCCTATAGACAGAGTATAAATGACTTGCTTATGCAAGCACTTGTAGATGATCTCCTAAAAATGCATTTACATTAAATAGAAATTAGTAAAAGGGGAAAAACAGCAAGATACTCATTGATCTCAAGAAGCATATATTTTGGGGGCACCTGGGTGGCTCAGTCAGTTAAGCATCTGCCTTTGGCTCAGGTCATGATCTTAGGGTCCTGCAATAGAGCCCCACTTCAGGCTCCCTGCTCAGCAGGGAGTCTGCTTCTCCCTCTCCCTGGGCCCTTCCCACCCCCAACACCCCCCCACCCCACTCATGCACATACCTCTCTCTCTCAAATAAATAAATAAAGTCTTAAAAAAAAAAAAGCATATATTTGGGGGTTTTTTAATTATGTTCAATTAGCCAACATAGAGTACATCATTAGTTTTTGATGAAGTGTTCAACGATTCATTAGTTGAGTATAACACCCAGTGCTCATCACCACACATGCCCTCCTTAATACTCATCACCCAGTTACCCCGTCCCTCCACCCCCCCCAAAGAAGCATATATCTTGGCTAAAATCTTCCCTCTGTTAAAATAAAAGTAAAATAAATAGAATAAGAAACTTACCTCATGATAGTTAGTGTAGTCATATCCAAAGCAACTCTTGTTCCTGGCTTCAGCTTACTTTTATCAAGCTAATTTTATAAAACAAAAAGTGTTACGTAACAGTTAAAAGGGGAAATAATACTCTAACAAGAGCACAATATTTAGAAGTCAAATAATTACTTTCACCCTTCAGAGAGAACACTAATATCAGATTATAAACACCATGCCGACAGAAGGGCTTATAAAGGTCATAATTCAAAGTTATTTTCCTTAAAAGAATGCCCTTTATGCAATCTCAGGGTGAAATGTGAAATCACTGATATATAACGTTTGTGGTGGAAAAGGCCTTATTTTTAAAGAAAGAAATGGGTATTAGTATTTTACTTTCAAAGGCTATTTCATACAGTTTTGCTCATTATTTTGATTCAGGCACTATAGTATAATGACTTTGGCAATTGGTACCAAAGTATTTATACAGAAATCTCTAAGTGAACATTTTGGGGGAAGGAAAGGGAAGCACTTTAAAGGTATGCCCTTTATTTTTTTTTCTTTTAAAGTCTATTTTTATTTATTTTTTATTAAATAAATTTGGCACATAACATTGTGTAAGTTTAAGTTTCAGATGTACAGTGTTGGGGTGCCTGGGTGGCTCAGATGGTTAAGCATCTGCCTTCGGCTCAGGTCATGATCCCAGGGTCCTGGGATCGAGTCCCTCATCGGGCTCTCTGCTCCTTGGGAGCCTGCTTCTCCCTCTGCCTCTCCCTTTCTCTCTCTGTCTCTCATGAATAAATAAATAAAATCTTAAAAAAAAAAAAAAAAAGATGTACAGTGTTACTTTGGTACTATGCCCTTTAGATTTATTTTAAAAACTATAGCTTTGGGGGCACCTGGGTTATTATTTGTTGGCATTTTTTATGATGGCAAAATGAAATTTGCAGTTATTTCAATTTGCCTATTCTAATCTAAACGAACTCATACAAAATCAACTTAGGCTACAGAAAAGTCTTTGAGTAACATTTCTGAATGTTTAAATATAAAACATAAGTAATTGACAGGGTCTAAGTCTCTTCAAAAAAGACATTAAAATAAAATGGTCTGAGATAGGGGGCGCCTGGGTGGCTCAGTCATTGAGCGTCTGCCTTCGGCTTGGGTCATGATCCCAGCGTCCTGGGATCGAGCCCCACATCAGGCTCCCTGCTCAGCGGGAAGCCTGCTTCTCCCTCTCCCATTCCCCCTGCTTGTGTTCCTGCTCTCTCTATCTCTTGCTCTGTCAAATAAATAAATAAAATCTTAAAAAAAAAAAAAAAAAAGGTCTGAGATATTTTCCAATTCTAAAATTCTTAGATTTCGGGGTGCCTGGGTGGCTTAGTCGTTAAGCTCAGGTCATGATCCCAGGGTCCTGGGATCGAGCCCCGCATTGGGCTCCCTGCTTGGCAGGAAGCCTGCTTCTCTCTCTCCCTATGCCCTTGCTTGTGTTCCCTCTCTCGCTGTGTCTCTTTGTCAAATAAATAAATAAAATCTTTAAAAATAAAAAATAAATAAAAATAAATAAAATTCTTAGATTTCTAAATACGTAGAGCTTACCGAGGCAATGTGGTCAGAGTAGAAAATAGAGAACACCAAGTCAATGTCCATGCTTTGAGTTCAAGTTTTGTTAGTTATATCTGAACAAATCACCTCTAGGAGTTATGGGCATAATGCCTGACCTGCTTACCTCAAGAATTAAATAACATATATGAAAGCACTTTTACCAAAGCACTGTACAGATGTAAAGTGTTACCTGTCGACGACAACCCACAACATATCTTGGTCCATTTGTAGCTTTAACAATGACTAAAGGAAGAAAATGAAAGGACAAACTGAAAAATAGAAAGTGGAAAATAAATATATATATCCACATTGATGGCAGGTTGAGTTTTATTTCTGTCCTCCAAAAAGATAATAATTGAAAGAAAACTCAGTCCATGCAAAAATATCATCTACCTTTATTATTATCATTAAACTAATAAGCATTTCAAAAGTTCACGGTGGGAGGAAGGGGAGTCTACTCTTCTTTTCTTTACTAATTAACAGTCCAATCCACTTACATTTTTCTTCAGTTAGTTGCTTAAGTACTTCACCCACAATCTGGGGGGGGGGGAAAAAAGGCATTACTTTTTGCCAATAACTAAAAAACAAATTGCCATCACTCCTTATACCCCAAACTCCATTACCTACCTGTCCAACACTCTGTAGGGCCTTCAGATCATTTTCAGACTTTTCATACTGCTTGGTAAGTTCTTTTAATTGTTCCCTTACTGAAATAATATAATTTGAACATTTTTAATTAAACAATAATCTAAATGAGTTTAAGTCACTAAGTATCACTTTACTTAAGTCTATTTCAGTCTATTTCACTTTACATATATTTTATATCCATTGTATGAAACCACAAAAGAAATAATGCTGTTTGTAGGGGACATGTTTAAAAATGAAATGTTACAGAAAAAGCACCATATTTTAATTTTCTTGATTGGCAATACTTGTTCAAGCACATTCATAACATTGCTACATTCTTAACAGATATTGACACTCTTTGAGACTACAAATCCGAATGATAAAAGAGACCCTTCCTCACCTCTTCAGCTACCCGCATGGATTATTACTCTATGGCCTTCGACCCTAAATAAGGTCAACAGGTGCAGTGATCTATAGAATTATATGGTTACGTTTTTTCTCCATTTAATCAAACCACTCAGGCTTTTCAATGAAGGTGCACTACGAAAAAATGTAAGCACCCTTTTAGTTCAGGAGGTAAGAGAAACTTGGTGCCTGATGGGAGTACTCAAAAGACGAGGAAAGACGAGGAGGGTTATTATGACCCACCGATGGACTCCTCTCTCAAGCTCCGCTCTGGCTTTCCACCCCAATAACAAGCCAGTACCTCGAGTCTCATCTCTTGCTTCAGTTTCCTTGACTCACGTCTCTCCTCTCTGGGTCCCGGGACTCACTTACGCCGCCCTCCTTGCACCCCAACCTGGCAAACATCCCTGGCCCACTTCTTCCTCACTCCTCCTCTAGTCCTCTTCCACTTCCATCTCAGAACTGGGGATGTTCTCTCTGTCACCTGCAGCAGACTGAGCCGTTTCTACGCACGAAGAGGCTGTGCTTCCCAAGCTCAGGGCCGATGACAAAGCGCCTTGTCCCTGGACCGAGGCCTTCTTATCCCTGGGGCTCGGATGCCGGGCTCGGCCAAGGGCCTCTGCTTTGTTAGAGACAGAAGCACGTCCAGGGATAGGATTGTGTGGAAAGAAAGGTTCACTCACACTCCTTGAGACGGCCGTCGATCTCCTTGTGCTCCAGCAGTTTCTTGCGGTAGTCCTGAAGCGCCTTATCTCTAGGGTCCGCCATGATGAGAAGCCGTCGCTCATAGGGGATGCCGGGAATGGCCATGGCCGCCCGGGCGGGGGAAGGGGCGGGGCGAGGGAGGAAAGCCTCCCGGGGGGGCGCGGAATTGTGGATGACTCCGCCCCTTCCGGTTGGCTCCGCCCCTGTACTCCACTCCTCCCTCTGCGGCGTCTCGTTTCGCCTACGCGCCGTCGCGCACCGAAGAAAGCCTCCACACACACCGTCCCCTGCAGGTCGTGCTAGGTAGAGCAGAGAGCTGTTGTCCTGGTCGTCCCCTCAGGTCTCGATATTGTTAAACCACTGGCTGTCCTGGAAACCACGGAAGACTTTGTGATAAACTGAGATGGCAGTGAAGTTGGCAATGTGCAGTCTCTCTAAATAGTTCTAGTGGACTATCGGGTAACACAGATAGCCTATTGGGATAACACTATTATCAAGGACCTTCAGGAATGGGAGGAGGCGATTTTATTCACTTACTCATTCAGTGAATGAGGTACTAAGGATACGATCTGGTGGGGAGATTAAAAAATAATTTCAGGGTGTAATTAATACTATAATGGAAATAAAACATGGTGATGTTATAGAGCAAGGTAAGGAGAACTTATTTAGAAGGCATCTGACATAGGAGCCAGCCAAGCAACAAAGTGGAGAAGAACCTTCCAGACAGAGGAAACAGCAAGTGCAAAGATCTTGAGGTAAAAAAGAGGTTGGCTCATTTCTAGGAACAGAAAGGAGGCCAATGAGACCGGAAGAGAGTGGGTTATAGAGATACAGGGCACAAGATAAAGGCGATGAGGTAGTTAGAGTCAGGAACTTGTTAGAGTCTGACAGAACTTGCTTTGGACAAATTATTTAATCTCTCAAAATCTCTATAAAATGAGCATTATAATTGTACCTATCTCATAGGGATATCATAGTATTAAATAAGATATGTACCTATAGCTATTAACACAATGTCTGGCACATAGTAAGTACTCAATAGTGATTTTAAATTATTTAAGAGTAGAAATAACCTCGATTTTTGCAGAACAGATCCCCATTGCTGTACCTCTTACAAGCATTGTTCCTGGGGATAATTTATTGTTGTTCCAATAGACTAAGTCAAAGTCCCTAAATAGGGGTGTCTGGGTGGCTCAGTCATTAAGCATCTGCCTTCAGGTCAGGTCATGATCCCAGGGTCCTGGATCAAGTCCCGCCTCGGGCTTCCTGTTCGGCAGGAAGCCTGCTTCTCCCTCTCCCATTCCCCCTGCTTGTGTTCCCTCTCTCACTGTGTCTCTCTCTGTCAAATAAATAAATAAAATCTTTAAGAAAAAAAAAAAGTCCCCAAATAGACTCCATTTGATCTTATCTTATACAGTGGCCCTGGATATTTGAGTTTAAAAGGTATTTCTACATATACATATAAAGTGCAAATTTATGTGAATTAAATTACCAAAAGTCACATAAAACAGGTCTTCAAATTTTTAGGAAAAAAATCTCATGGGAATTACATGACTACTGTTTTTCTAAAAAAAATTCTGTTTTTCTAAATATAATTGAAAATTACAGTAGCTAATAAACAAGGAAGATGGATTGAGCAGGGATAGTCCCTTCTTCTCAGCTGCAAGTATTCTGGTCAAACTAGTCCAACGATAGCAAAATGTATCACCTCTGACGTTAAGAAGTAAAGAAGAGAGGATGAGACAGAGAAAAAGACAGCTCGGTTTGGTTCAATTCAATAAATATTTATGAGCACATACTGGTGTGTTATTTCAACATAACACACCAATATTTTAAACTCCCTTGACCCTTGTTCTTTTTCTGTCACCCATCTGGCAAAAGTCCAACTTCAGATGGACTATTTTCTACATGGCTGCTCCAGAACAGCCCCTTTTTCTTTCTTTCTCTCTTTCTTTCTTTCTTTCTTTCTTTCTTTCTTTCTTTCTTTCTTTCT